>NC_030851.1:2863021-2893240 GCF_000208745.1 Theobroma cacao | reverse complement strand
GAAATTAATTCCAAAATACTCACCTCCGTATAAACCACCCAGAAAAAAAAAAAAGCCATGCATGATGTAACAACGCAGAAAAAAGCAGATAGAAACATAAAGGTATAAGCAGTAGGACATGAACAAGGATGAAAACTGAGAAAGAAAAGGGAAGAATACCAGAAAGGAAGACAAGCGATAGAGAGGGCAAGGAGAACCAAAAGGTAATGATACCAGAGATAGAGAATTTATTGTTAAAAGTTTTTTATTTTCTCTTTTGCATAAAAAAGTTTGACTAACGAACGTGTCTGCAATGTGAAAATGCGAAGAAAACACCCTCTTGTCTTCGGGATTGTCGTGGCTTGACCGTCGTGGAGCTCTGGAACTTCCTCGTTTATATTGTACAAATCAAACAGAACAACGACAGAGAAATGTTTACAATATGTTTCCATGTAAATATGAAATGTGACTTCAGCCCCAAAGCCTGCTGCTGCCCACCTACTCCTTTCACATTAGCCTTACATACATATTAGACACGTGCGACTCCTAGATCCACACGTAGGTCCACCTTTTTTATTTTTATTTTTTGTTTGTTAATTGTTGGTTAGGATGAAAGTTGGTGAACAGCCAAATTTGTAGTTCAACTTTAATTTTTTATATAATATTATTTTATTAATTATTGTTACTAGTAAGATATTTTTGTTTTATATTACTTTTGACAAGCACGACATTTGAATGATTTAAATAATAATTATTTGTCATGATATATGAAAATTTATTTATTTATTTATTTTTCTATAAAAATTGTCAAAAATGGTAGCGTTGCTTAATACATGAAGGCAAAACACATGGTGGGGCATATAGAGGAAATTTTTAGGGAATATTGCTTCCTTGTGTAACCGAATTTATTGAAAACAACAAGAGGATAACTTGGTGCTATTTCATTTTTCTTTAAGTAATATTTTATATATTTTTTTCTCAATTAGAACAACCTAAACAATTTATACTCTCATAAAAGATTAGCCTATTAATTTTTTTTAGTAAAATCATGAAAATATCGTCAATTCAATGTTAACTTATTTATTTATATTAAAAATTATCTTTTAAATTTTAAAAATTAAAATTAATAATACTAATTAAATTTTTGTACTAATTAAAAAAATCATCAAGTATCATGTAAAAAAATTGAAAACGACGTAAGATGCAAGTGAAATTTACTCAATTTCCTATAATCGTATCAATTTCTCTTGAGAGCGAGATATATTTTTTAAAAATGTATTTATGTAACCAATTGTTATGATTTTACTAAATGTGTTGTGACATTCAAATAATTATTTTCTTTTTTAAATTACAAAATGAAATCAATAATATTTATTTAAGAAAAGGATAATAAAATGGAGGTTAGCGAAGATATATTGTCACGGATCTTACATTAAAAAAATATGGGTGGATATTGAATATATAAATATCGATCTTCCACCACCTATCAGATATGTATTTTAGGTTGGATACGTAACTTCGTGACAAGTGATATCAAAACAGACTCGAATCTTCATTGATGTGGAGCTATCATAAAAAATATAAGAATCGAGGTAGAGCTAGACTAGTACTAGAGTTTTTCTCTTTTATGAGAAAATAGCCAATGTAACTAGACGTTGCATAATTAGATAAGATAAAATGTCATGAATTTTATATTAATAAAAAATGAGGTGAATTTGAGTATATAAATATGAATTTTCTACCACCTATCAAACATGTGTTTTAAATTGAAAACGTAAGTTCATAACATATATGCTGGATTTGTATTTAAAACCTAATTAATTGCAAACCTTAAGTTAGGCCTAGCAATTTTAGACAAAACACATTAATACAACACGAGAAGACAGGGAGTTAAATAGGTTTGGGTTTAGTCTTAACATGTTTTGTGTTTAATCGTATCTGACACGTTTAAATCACAAAAATTTTTGTGTCTGACACGTTTAAGATACGAAAATTTTCGTGTCTTAACGTGTCAGATACGAGTAACACGTTTAAACATATTTAATTAATCATGTTAATCGTGTTATTGTGTTTAAACGTATAAACGTATTTAGTTGCATTATCGTATTTAAACATGTATACATGACACGTTTATCAACTTATTAAAAATTAATAGTCAAAGACTGTTTTAACCTTATTTACATAATTTTAAATAGTTATAAATAATTATTTTAATAATATTTTTTAAATTTATAAATATAATAATGTAATCATGTCATGCCAAATCCTAATTTTAAATTTTGTTTTGTTATACTTGATGTTCTTGTTATTTTGTTTAGTTATAATTGTTTTTATAATTATTGATTTTAAATTTAAATAATAAAATTATATTTAATTATAAATATTTTTATTTAATAGTGTTAAATGTGTTAAACGTGTTAATCATGTTATTAATCGTGTCGTGTAATATATTGACACGTTTAACAAACATGTTTAAACATGTCATGTTGTGTTACATGGTAATTAAACGTATATATGTACGTGTTTTAGATTTAAGGGACGAATAATATTCGTGTCGTGTTCGTATTTAACTTTAACGTGTTTTGTGTCTGACATGTTTAATACACAAAACACGAATTGTCAGGTCTACCTTAAGTCCTTGACATACATGTATGCTGGATTTGTATTTAGGTTAAATGCTGAAATTAGGGTTAAACGTTTTGACAGTTTTTCAATTAAGAGCCAAATGTTTTAATTTTAATACTTAAGGGTCAAACATTTTTTGATTCCTACAAAATTATGCGACAAAAAATCACATAAGCTAATGATATGGCATGTTGAAAAATATTATTGTTACTTTTTGTGAAAAAAATATTGTTAACGCTATATTTTAAAATTTAATTGTTATATGTCATGTTAGAAATAATTGTTCATGTTATGTTGAAAATATAATTGTTATACGTTATATTGAAAATTTAATTATTATACGTCATATTGAAAAATATAAGTATTACACGTTATGTTAAAAATTTAATTGTTACACGTCATGTTAAAAAATATAATTGTTACACATTATATTGAAGATTTAGTTGTTACAAATCATTATGAAAATGTAATTATTATACGTTAATATGTCATAATAAAAAAGTTGTTACACAGTCACATAATTTGATCCATTTTAATTTGACAAAAAAAATTTTAATAAAATTATTTTTTCATATTTTGCACAATAAGTTAGCATTTACGTCATATACATATATTAGGTGTGTCAAATATCTTTTACTTTAACTTTTAATTATAAAATATTAAAAATATTATTTTAATTATTATAATTGAAACGTTTGATCTTGAATGGATAAAAATCTAAACATTGTGATCTCAAATTAAATATTTGATCTTCTATTTAAAATCTAATTAATTGCAAACCTAATTAATGACATCACTTGTGACGCAAAGATATTGAATGTTTTTGAACGCCCAAAAAAGGACTGCCTTGAGCTGTGGACCACAGGAGCGAAGAGTCAAAAGGAAGAAACAGAGACCGTGGACTTGTCTAAACTATGCCATCGAAAACTCTACCCTATAAAGGGTATTTGGCAATCAATCATTCAATCAACCAGTCTAGTTTGTACTTTCCCATAATAATGGCGAAACCATTACCAGAAACAAATGAGTGATGTTAATTTATCTTACATTTATTATTCCATATTCTATAATAATATTATGTAAATAAAGGAGTAAATTTTTTTGTCTATTCCAACATAATATCAAGAGGAAAACAAAACATTTTTAAGAGAATTTATTTGATTTTTTATTATATTTAATATTTTCAAAACTATAGTAATAAATTTATTGTTAGAAATGTCAACGGTGAAATACTTGTTATTTTTTAAATATCTTAAGTCAAATTTTGTAAATATTTTATTTAACTACACATATTCATACCTTTTAAATATCGAATTAAAATAAGTTTAATAAAATTAATTTTTTATGTAAATTATTAATAAAATAAAATTAATTGGTAAAAAATAAACTAAAATTTAGAATCATAATTAAAACAATTAATAAATTTTAGTAGTATCCCATTAATTATGAATAATTTATAAACAAAGCATAATAAAGTTTAATATTAAAATTCATTATTTGTAATTGTATTTAGATAGTAGATATATTAAGACTACTACTTGAATTATACATAAACAGTGTCGAGTAATTGTTTTACCATTCAAATCTAATTATAAAAAAAAACTTTAATTTTATTTAATTAGATAGAATAATATAGAATATTCGATTATAAAATGCTTGTTGACATCTTACTCTATTGATTGTTTTGAATATTATTAGGTGGAAATTTCAAATTAAAAAAAAAAGGAAAAATTTTGACAACACAAATAATTGGTTGGCGGGTGCTTGTTCAATGCTAAAAGGTAGTTGATGTGGATATGACCGGAGGAAATTAAGGCCATGTATTTGGTGGAACTATGTGGACCAATTAATTATTCCACATTCCTAAATAATAATAACAATAAAAAAAGGAACAGATTCCTACCCATGAAGAACTTGATTGGATTGGGGCCGTGGTCGTTAACTTATAGCCACCGGCCCACTATGGGCTATGGCTCCGCTCTCCCAGCTAGTAATGAATATTCCAAGCTTAATAGGGACAGGGTCTGGGCCTAGTCCAGGCCGTATAAGGCTATAACGTAGCTTCTCTCGGTGCACGTGTCCAAATGCCTATTGCCTTGTAAATAACGTGCAGTGTTGGTATTGCAGTAACATGACCGTGTGAATGAATCATACAATCTGCGGAATTTGCGTATTCGAAATGCAAGTCGCCCTCTCATTCCCCTCCTCTCGGGATTAAAATTAGTCTCTCAAATTCCAACAGTTAAAGCTAATGTTCAAAAATTTTTTATCGATTAAATTAATAATATTTTGAACATATAATAAATATAATAAATGTTTCTCAATTTATTATCAATTGAATTTAAATTAGATATACATTTTAAAAATTTAACATAACATTAAAACAAATGTCACCTCTATTCATTAGTTTTTACTAAATATTTTTTAATACATGTTATGCGATATGTTCGTTATTTCTATTATAAACATATAACTATAATAAATTTAAGATAGTTTGTATCTTAGTATAATATGAATACGATGTTGTTCTATTTTATTATATATATATATATATATTTTTCCAGCTTTTGTTCTTGATGAACAGTGAAGCTTTCCTCCAAATGGGGGACAACCGGGATCTTGGGATTTCTCTCGTCTCAACGCAACTGCCGACGCATAGCTTAGTTTTATTCTTTCTTAATTTGTTGCGACGTTGTGAGAGTAGTTGAGACACGAGAGAATATGTAACCATAACGAATGAAAAAGCTTGAAAGAGTTAGTTAAGGTTTCACACGCCATCTTAGCTCATGCAATATGCTCCTGCCATCATTCCAATATATCCTTCTCATTCTTTCAGCCCAAGAATGTATAAATCTGAACTTCTTTTCTCATGCAAGCCCTGCATTTCACCTACCAAGTAACAAAAACAAACCCAAGCTTCATCTGAATATAAAATTGTTAGTATCCTTTAGATTTTTTTTTTCATTCAATAAGAAGCTATATACTGATAACTTTCTGAATTTTTTGAGATGGGAGTTTTAAGGATGAGGTAAGTCATGTTGCAGTGGATGATGATGCAGTTAACCATTGCTATCAACTCAACCCTGTATGCATCTCTACTTCTCCTTTTGTTCTGTTTTTTATTCTTCATTTGTTAATTTTTTTTTTAATTTTCCAATTTTGTTCAGTCAAAAGAAGCAGCAACAACAATTTTGGAACTAAGAGTAGATATTGTAAACTGCCAGGTCTGTTTTCTCTCTTTTGGTCTCTGGTTGCTTGTGAGTGTACTACAGAAAAAGTGTCTAGATTTGTTAGTAAGGTTTTAGAAGGTAGAAACAGTTGATGGATTCTTCTGCATGCGGTTTCTTGGTTTCCTGACAAGTCCTAGCTGATACTGCGATTCTCTCATCCCTTTTCCCTCAGTGAATCATTGAAGGTTAAGATGAATATTTTCCAAAACCTCCTGGAGAGACTAAGACAGCTAGTGGGATCCAAAGGATGGGATTATTGCGTTCTCTGGAAATTGAGTGATGATCAAAGGTCAGAATAAATCATAAACTGCAATGATATGTGTGTGTAAATCCATCTATGTTTCTCTTCCTCTCCAATGTATTTTTTTGTTGATTGGTTTAGGTTTATTGAGTGGATGGATTGTTGTTGTGCTGGAGCTGAGAACATTGAAAGCGGTGGAGAACTTCAATTTCCTGTCACTCCAGTCCTTCCTTGCAGGGATGTTATGTTCCAGCACCCCAAAACCAAATCCTGTGAACTACTTGCCCAACTTCCCTCTTGCATGCCCCTGGACTCCGGGTACTCGCTTACTGTCTCCTCTTTTCTTCTTCTTTCCATATCTTTATGAGTGTTTGTCGAGTTTAAGTACTTCCTGAGATCATAAACAGGAGCCATGCACAAACCTTGATATCAAACCAACCCAAGTGGTTAAACTTCTCTAAAAACTCAGATTCAAATGTTTTAGAGGTTAGTACATTTAAATAATTAATCAAGCACCTTCGACTATCCCTCCGCATACCAAAATCTAAGCTGATCTTTTCTTCCAACCTTTGCAGGAAATTGTTGGAACTAGGATTTTGATTCCAGTTGCAGGAGGTCTAGTTGAGCTGTTTGTTGCCAAACAAGTACTACAATATTTCTTTTCTTATTCCTTTTTCTGTTACATTTTCCCTTTTGATCCTGCGACACGGTTTTTTGTAAGCTGTATAGAATAGCATTTTATCTTTTGTTTCTTACTATGAAAACCCTGTTTCTATGATCATAAATGGCAATTGGTCGATTGTTAATTTCTGAAAACAGGTATGTGAAGATCAAAATGTCGTAGATTATATTGCCACCCTCTGCAACATCACATTAGAGCAAGGCGGAATGATGAACTCAAGAGGCATGGATGCACATGTTACTGTACTAAACGCCCAAGCACTGAATGAGCTTCAACCAAAGCATCATTTAGGCAATGAGGATGATCAAAAGGATCCCACCAATCATTTCCAACAACCGGTTTCTTTGGCAACAACACTAGAAACACTAAACCTACCATATGACATCTCTTCTGATCAAATTCGATCATGCAATTCGCCAACGAACTCCCTGCAGCAGTATAATTACCTTTCAGAACATAAAACCAAGATTGATGTGTATGTTGAAGGATCCCACGATGCATTCCTTCCTGATCACAAGGTAGCTAGCCCTTATAATGATAATGGACTTCAAGAGATGGATCCATTGAATTCCATTATAACCAATGAATCAATCCTAATCCAAGGAAACGATAAGGACTCGATAAAACAAGATAATGGACGATCAGATTCAATGTCAGATTGCAGTGATCAGAATGATGATGAAGATGATGCAAGGTACCAAAGGCGGCCAGGATCAAAGGGGCCTCAGTCCAAAAACCTTGTTGCTGAGAGGAAAAGGAGGAAGAAGCTTAATGAGAGACTCTATGCTCTTCGCTCTTTGGTTCCCAAAATTTCTAAGGTAGTTACCACTGTCTTAGTACATTATCTACTTGATTCCCCTTTCATAGTACTTGTTTCCTTCTTTTATGACCTTTGTCTTAATCTGTTGTCACCATGAAGAACTAGATTGAGTTCTGACAGTAGCTTTAGTCCAAAAATCTTTTGATTTGTTGTCAACTGTTTATTCTTAGTTGGATAGGGCTTCCATCCTTGGAGACGCAATTGAGTTTGTGAAGGAGTTACAAAACCAAGTAAAAGAACTACAAGATGAGCTTGAAGAACATTCGGATAATGATGGTTCTAAGAAAACAGGCCTGAATGGAATCCACAAGAATGTTCAATCTGAGATTTTCTCACAAAATGAAATCGCTGTGGATCCTAACCCTGAACATGATAAAGGACCGAATGGCTTTCCAGTTGGAGGTAATGGCAGTGTCTCAAAGCACAAGCAAGATGTGGAAATTACAAGTGACAAGACACAGCAGATGGAGGTAAATCAATACGTATATTCTTGTCTTCCCAGTTGAAGTTTAACTGGCAATTTCATGTGTTTTCATTTCTTAAGAAGGATGGAAAATGTTTAGGTACAAGTGGAAGTTGCTCAAATAGATGGAAACCAGTTTTTCGTTAAAGTATTCTGTGAGCACAAACCTGGCGGGTTTGTGAGATTAATGGAGGCTTTGGATTCATTGGGCTTGGAAGTAACAAATGCGAATGTAAACAGCTTCAGAGGCCTTGTGTCAAATGTTTTCAAAGTAGAGGTAAGATATCCTTGAAGACTAAATTGCATCTTGCTTAGATATTTATACACACAATTCCCGTTCTAATTAACTAAACTTAATTTTTGGTGGCAGATAAAAGACAGTGAGATGGTTCAAGCTGATCATGTGAGGGACTCTTTGCTGGAGCTGACCCGAAACCCTTCCAAAGGTTTGTCTGAGATGGCAAAAGCTTCGGAAAACAACAATGGCATTGATTGCAATTATCACAAGCAGCAGCAGCAGCTCCAGCATCAACTCCACAATCACCATATCAGTTCCCACCACCGCCATCTCCACCACTTCCAAAAGCAATTGGCATGACCTTCCTCAAGCTGTGCGTAAGAAAGGGTCTTTGGACCTTGTATCCCTTTCCTTATATTATGTATGCTAATCATCAGGAGATTTCTTACAATAATACTAGGAGTAACACCCCGCACCCCCCCACCCCCAAAAAAAAAAAACTTTTTCTAGCAGAAAGATCTACTTATATATGCTTTCTGCAAGCATTTCAATATACCAATACCATTAGTACTTGACATGTTTGATTAGTATATATGTTAGGTGAAAATGGCTGCATAAAGGTTATGATGATAGTCAGACCCTGGCACAGGGTTAAGATGGCTAAAAATGTTAGGGGATAAACAGTAACTGTATTAACTTAAAGAGTTCACATTTAAAGTAATCAATTATGATGGGTCCAGAATGGATAAAAATCATCTTAAGGGAGGTAATGGTCAAAAAAGAAGAAAGTAGTGCCTAAACAGCAATTTTCAATCAACAAAACACACTGAGTAGAATTCCAGATGCAAAAAGGCAGAGACTCAAACTCCATCTTTCCAAGGCATAAGTACTACCAGAGTTGGCTGATGGAGTTGGCCCCAAATTAGTACTGGTGTTTCCTGCTTTAATATCAATTCCGAACCTCATACCCCCAAGGCAATGGCCACCTACATTGCAGACGAACCAATACTTCTTTGATTCGGTGAGATTGACTTTATCATCTCCAGTCTCATGCCTGGCTAGGACTCCACTGCTCGTATCACATGATCGGTATGTGGCCTCTGTCACTTCAAAGGCATTGTGTTGCCCCTTATTATATTTAAATTCTACAAAAAACACACACCCAAAATTGGATTCTGAACCATCTTCTCTGTTGTGTAGAAATATATAGCTGCTGCTTGATATATATGTATATATCTGTTGACATATTTATATTTGAAAACCTCCATAGATACGGCAATTATGTGGAAAAGGTATGGATATGTTCACAACCATATTGACCAAATGCAGATTTTCCTAACACTAAAGAGGAAGGCAGACAATTTTGTAGATGACTCTTAGAATCCATACCAAATATATCTCTTCATCCTAAGATTGATTACTCTACTTTGGGACAAGATTATTTGCAAACTTTAATAAACCATAGAGCTGAAACCAAATCAGAAAAAGTTTTAAAGGGATCAGGTTATACCTAGAACATCGCCAACGCTGAAATTGTATTTCTGTGACCAGGAAACATAGTCTACCTCTGAGTTCCACCCCTCCTCATCACCAACGCTGTAAACTTCAGATGTGGCACCTTTCAAGAAGGAAAAACAGATCATAAGAATGATTGGGAAGAGACTACCATATCTGACAGTCTTGTCTTCCATCGCTTTGAAATCAATGAATATGATGGAAATATTGGAAGGTTTGCTGAAAACCATTGAACCAACCAAGACATTTCAGATGGTTGAAACATTTGAAAGTGATATATAACCCCCTTAGTTTTTATCAATTCCATCTAGCTGGGGTTGTCACCATCACTTCTTATAAATTATGGAACAACTAGTAAGGTATAACTGGCACCAAATCATTGGTCTAGGACTGGATTTTTTTTAAATGTTTATGCCAGTAGCCATGCCTGTTCTTATTACTATATCTTATATTAAGGTTTTAGAACTTTTCAAAAGTGACAAAAAGTAATTGATCCCCAAGCTCCAAATATATGGCAGCCCACCAATGAAATGAAAAGTTGAATGAAAGTGTTATGAATTTTGTAAGCAATAAGATTGTTGCAGGGATGGATGTCCTGCTATGATGATGGATGGTAGAAGATGCTTCAAACACAAGATACATATGTAAGTCTTGATGCCTTTAAGTAACAAGGACAAGACAATATGGCATGAATTATAAATTAAGCATTTCCCCATTCTAACTCTACTTTTTATATAAGAGGTAGGTGTGCGATATACAATTAGTTGCACCACCCATGATGTTGGTGAAGAAAGAGAACTATAAATTAGATAACAAATAAATTAATTAAATGGGTTCGAGGCCCATTGGATATATCTAATGGATGCACCTAAGGGAAATAGGAGTCCTATGGAGTAGTCCCAATGTGTTCTCCACAGGGAAAAGTAGAAACTAACGGTGTCGTTTTGGGTTCAACAGTTACTTTACCTCCTTCTGACTGCAAAGTGAAGGAAAAGTAAAAACAGCAATCCATCTTTTGACCGTAACTCCAAACGCCTAAACCCAAAATAACCCCAAAACCCTAAACCACCGCCAAAACCCCCCCAGTACTGTCTTCACTTTCTTATACAAAATCCAAAGAAGGATAAAAGATGGCTGCTTTACGTGGAGGCCGATTCAGGGAGCTCTTGAAGAAGTACGGGAAAGTGGCGTTTGGGGTCCACTTCGCAGTCTCTACAGCCTCAATAACCGGACTTTACGTCGCCATTAAGAACAACGTCGACGTCGAATCGTTGTTCGACAAGTTACATCTCCCGGGCCTTTCCAAAGACGAAAAGAACCAAAACCCATCCCAGCAATCCCCAAACCCAGATGGGTTTGTGATGGTAGAACCCACTGAGAAATCACCGGTGGTGGTTGAGGAGAAAGGAAGGAATCGAACGGCTGAGCTCGCCGCTTCCACTGGTGGGGCCCTAGCATTGGCTGTGCTTTGTAACAAGGCCTTGTTCCCAGTACGGGTTCCGATCACCATCGCGCTTACGCCTCCGGTGGCTAGGTTTTTGGCTAGGAGGAGGATTATTAAGAACCGTGTATGATTTTCCTTTTCTTTTTTTTTTTTACTTCATTGAATTTTTCAAAAAAAAGTTCTCTATTTTCTCATATGCTTGTGACACTGTGAATGGTTTCTTTTGTCGTTTTTGGTGTCGGTTGGGGAAATTGAGGAATGGAGAAGAAAGATGGCGCTAGCTTGTTTAAAGCTACACCAGTTGTTTTTACATTTGAAAAAGGACAATAATTTTTGCAATAATAGTATTACTTAGTACTGTACTATATTTCTGCTGTTGTTGAGCATGGATTTTAACGGTTATTATTGAGAATATGGAAGGGAGAAATTGTGGTACTGGAGCTAGGATTGGTTTAAGATCCCAGTGGAAAGAAAATGGTTGTAGGTGAAGATGGCACTTGACTAGGAATTGGATGACAATCCTTTTAAATCATCACTTACCAAATGTTTGAAATAGCGGAAAAGAGTTGGTTCAGTTAGCTGCTAAATTTGGTTGAAGTAAATTTAGTCTCTTCATGTAGCCAGTAGAAGCAGGTTTAGGATTCATTTCACAATGCCACTACCTGCCACCTCCAAGTTCCTTTTATCAGGTGTAGTTTGGATTACGACACAACTTCCTGCTTGAATGTTATGTTTATGGTTTACCCAGGTATTTTTTGAAGTTTGTAAGCATATATGTTCTTCCGGACAAAGAAGGCTGGTCGGGGGGGGGGGGGCGTGGGCGCGGGGCGGGAAGGGGAGCCATGGCTTTACGCGCCGCGCTGACTTGCTAACCCTGAACGAGAGTGGTCCGAGTCCAAGGAGTTTGCATAGCATAAATGGATTCATATCTCCTACAAATTAACTTTGACAGGGGAGATTTTTACAGAAGTTTAAGTTTTATCTAACCAGTGCTTTTTATTATTTATCAATGGTTGATGACCAACTCAAGCATTTTAATATTCAAAAGCAGCCCATCCACTCGTTTACCTTATCATTAAGACATGAAGAATGTAAAATTCTTATTAAGCGCATTGGTATAGAATTATATCTAATCTATCTATTAGCTTGCTAATGTTTTAAAAATTGAGAAATGTCAGGTTCGAGTCTGCAGTTATAGAGATGTATACGCTTTCTGGTACCCAAATCGAACATATTTTTGTACCGTAAAAGAGTCTGCCGTGCTGATTGCAAACGGCAAGTTGCGCGAGTTAGCGTAGCTCATATTTATGGCTCTCATCAGAAGCATGCCTCTGATCATGCATCTATACCGGCTTTTCAGCATCGTATCTATCAGAACAAGAAATACAGTAAACGAAATCTGATTCAGATAAAAGCAAATTAACTCAATAATATTCATGACAACGTCTATGAACATACAATGAAACTTGAGACGTAGGACACTCTTTTCTTTCAATTCATCATCTGAAGTCAACAGTCAATCGAAAACCCTGACTGTCTTCCCATTCCTAAAGTACTAAAAGAAATTTGAAAACAAAAAGTTAGACGCAAAATTCACCCATATGAAGTGAAGAAATAAGAGGAGAAAAATCTGCACGCATTTTGAATCTTCTAAGTTAGTTTTTAAAAAACAAATTCCAAAAGACAGAAAAGGACCCCTGCGATTTGCTCCAAGAAACTCCAGCTCCTAAAATTTATAAGGCTTCCAAACAAGACAGAAGAATGTTTTACCAAGTCCTATAAACAGTCACAGAGCATGATAGAGCCTTTACATTGACAAATATCTGGAATTTGGAATTACCAGCACTGACCTTGTTGCTTTGATGGCAATGCTGAGTAGTTGTCTTTCTTTTTTTTCATTTTTTTTTTCACCAACGAGTAGTGTTTAGAACCCACCACTATGATTGCTGGAAATGCTTAAATTCCTGACAATCAGCTCCAACTTCATTAAGTGCCAATAAAAGCTTAGGTACAATCTTGCCTAACATCAGCTTGAAACCAACTGAAGTGGAGTTTGCATTGTTTGCATCACTATAAGAGGCATCTTTAGTTAGAGAGCCAATTAAGTAGCCTTTCATGTATGCATCACATGCTTTAAGGATGTAAAAACCACGTCTCCTGAAATGGTCTCTGACAAGTTCTTCAAAGTCCTAGAGATGGTCATAAAGTTATACAATTAATCATTTATATCTGAAAAAGAAAGACTGGAGCAAGAAAATGCCTACTACATCTTGAGATAATAACAAGCATTACTGAGCAAAATGCCTCCCTGAAACAACTCAGGTAGCAAAAAGATGGAACCATGAAAATATTTGACTTTACTATGTCAGTTGAATCCATTGCTGACTATTAATAATTACCGTGTTAGGGTTCAATACATCAGCACCAAACTTTAACAGGAACCATTTGACCTTTAATTTCACTCATCGGATCCATTAAAAAAACAATGAAATCTACATATTCTAGACACTAAGAAACTAAATATAATGTGCCAATGCTTAAAAACCTCCATACCCCTATGAAATCTTAGCAGATAAATCCATAAGTACCAGAGGACCGTAACTCAATAAAAAGAACATACAACTGAAATGTAATAATCACCTTTGGGGGCTTCCGCATGAGATACATCATTGACTTGCAGTTCAGTAAGAAAGTATTCTCATTGTATGCTAATGAATTTTTCTCTCCTTCAGCTGTTCCAACCTGCTTATCATACCCAGCTTCATTGAAATATGGCCTAGAATTTAGCACTAACCCCTGCAGTGAAACTAGGACTTGAAGGATGCTAGAGGACAATGAATCCCAAACTTCGTTTCCCCTGCCAGTCCATGTATTTAGAAGGCTAAGGCACACCTTACCTTCCTCATACAAATTAGGATTTATTCTCCAACCGCCAGAATGATAGTATGCTGACTGCAACATCAAAACCCCATTCAAAAGGAAAAACATGAATTGTTTATCCTATAAAACATTCATTTTCAAGAAGTTCAGAAGTTATAATTCTCTGAATTTTAAAAGATGAAGGAAAACGTATTTCAAGATTTTTAACTAATGGGATTTGGGACCAGTAGCAAGGCCTGACATGATGGTCATCATACCTTCTCCTAAAAGAAGTATCAAGTTGGAATATCTTTCCCCAAGAAGGAGGAGATGAAGGGAGGGGGAGGAAAACATACAGAGAAGTTCCTTAATCTTACCGGTGGCACATCTGGATACTCAGGAGGAAGGTGGAAATCAAAGAAGAAGAGACCATCTTGATAAGGTGTCCCATATGCCCCAACTATTACAGCCCTCAAGAGGTCCATCCGATCTTCATATACCCGTACATAGATTCCATCTGTTAAATAGTTATAACTGGTTAAAACAAAGGTTGCTAAAGCCAAGGACCAGAAACCTTTTAATACACCTACACCACACATTCCTTACCTGGCAGGTTGTTCTGAAGGATGTTCCAATCTTGCTGCACCTTCTTTAGCCACTTTCTTCCAGTACTATTCTGCAAGCATAATTAATGTGGGAGGGTTCAAAATCCTAAAGACATAACTACATGGGTGAAGTCCCAACTGGGTAAGGTTACTGTTACTAACAAGTAATAACACTATTGCAGAGTGAGTCAACACTTTCAGAACATATGATATGACATAACGGCTTAATTTAGCATTGCATGTTAGACGGTGAGAAGTAATGAAAAAACCTAAAAAATTTACCAACAAATACAACATATCAATAGTTTGCAATCTCCTCAAGCAATAGGCTATCTTCGTTAAAAAAAGAAGTTCTTTTATCAATGATTCAAGTCTAAGCTATAAGTCTATGACATGGTTTTCCAAGTTGCACTGCAATATATCTGTGCACATATTAAATATACAATCAAATTAAAGGACGATCCAAATCATACTATGATAACACAAAAAGTCTTTCTCCAAAGATTATATTTCATGTGCTTAAAGTTATAACTTGAGACAACAGGGTAAGCTATTTATGTTACAATATTTATATATAAAAAGTCATATACCTGTCCATTTGCACCAAGAAAATAATGATCTAGAGGATCTTTAGCTGTATCAAACCGCTTGAAACTGCAAGTATCATCCTCATCACCTGTTTTAGAATCTGAGTCTTCAATCCTCACATTGCATAAAACATCTGATGGAAGTGAAAGTTCGTGGGCCTTTTCATCAACATGTTCCTCTCCTTTCTCATTAACGCTTTCCCCACTGAAATTATCAAGAACATTAGACTTTTGAGAGCTAGACTCATGGCTGAAATCTCTTCCCTCAGGCTGAAGTTCATTTTCTCCTTTGGAATCCAAATCAATTGGATCAATATTTTTTCGTCTTCCTGAAAAAAATCCACTGGCCAGTCTGGTGACAAAATCAAATGCAGCTAAGGGGAGTGATAATGCTGCATTCCTTCCAGAATTATTCTCCATACCCTCTTCAACGTCCGAAATAATACTGCTGGCATTTTGTGGTTCCAGATCCTGAACAACAAATACTCACATCATTCACTCAACTGAGAAACAAAATACATGAATTAATAGATTTAAGATATCATAATAATATACTGATAGTTCCACTAGCATGATGCATAAGAAGTTTAATGATCATGCACTTGCAGAAGGCATCTAAATAAAATTTTTCCAACCATCTGATGGTCCTACTTCCAATTTAAGGCAAGATAAAATTTCTTTCCAAACATATGTTGATTACTCCATCAAATTTTTTGCTCTCAAAATTCTAAATCTCAACCTATCCAGATTATCTGAGAGCATATTCTTGCTCATAAAAAGTGTTTCAAAACAAAGTGCCAAGATCAACTACTGTTTTTATGAAAGCCTGCTTGCAAGTAATTGATGTATTGACATGAAACTGATTTAATATTTATGGACTCCCACACCACTGTTTCAAACAGAAACAAACCTCTTGAGCATTCTCAAGAGCATCCATCTCATCATCATTAACCGTTTCCCAACTAGCAGCATCATCACTTACTTCACTCCCAGCAGCAATTGACTCATCATCATCTCGGCCAACAACATAAATTGCTTGAGGTCCAACCTAAACAAACCAAAAGATCAATCTGTCAAAACAATAACTATGCTCCTCCACAGGGAGAAAAGGCACAGTAAGAAATAGCTATCACTAATCATCACATGATGGAATATACAAGTAGTTAAAATACTCCTAATAATAAGCTGAAATAAACCAAATATAAGTAAAGTTTGAAATATCTACAAATTACAATAATCTAAAAACGTCATCAGAAACCTTCTCTAAGGTTATAATGCTTATAGTTAGCCTCCTAAAGCCAATGTACAGAATAAATCACTCAAAAGAACAAAACAGAGTTTTTTCATCCCCACCGAAATAACAATATCCAGTGAAATAAAACAGACTCATGTTTTATGTCAGCCAAATTGATGGGAAGTGAGTTTACCAAATAAATATAAGAAAACCAACTACTAAATGATGCACAGTTTAAGATTCAGAGTTAATGGAGAACTCTGAGGAGAAACAAAAGGAAATAATAGTTCTAGAATGAGGCATCAACCCTACCGTTGAAACCATCCCATCAGCCCATGTAACCTCAATATCACCATTTCTCAGGCCAGTTATGTTCCCAACCCAAGAGAGATCCGTGAAGTCCATGGAAGCTTCATTTGGTGATTCACCTTCTACTTTGTTACTTCCTGAGCACTTTTTCAAGTCTCGTTTTATCTCCTTTGATCCATCTTCCTGCTTTGGTTCCTCAATGAAGCCTTCACCAGAAGCAGATTGCATGGGAACAGAAGCCGGGGATAATCGAACTACTACATCACCATAACAATAATCATAATCTGGATGTCCTTCCAGCTCATACACACTTACAATTTCTTCCTTGTCAAACTCTCGAGGGTCCTCTGCCCTGGCAACTGGCTTTATCCACCTTATACAAGCTGTCCGCTCCTTTGCATTAACACTTTTGACAACCCCAACACGCCTGGGTTCATATACATCATCACTATCATCAGAGGCCTTCTCCACCACATACTGCTCTGCAACAAATTCATGATCACCGGGAGTTTCAATTGGGATCAATGTCGTTGCATCCACTCCACGTTCGATTGTTCCATCCTGCCATGCAACATCAACTCTTGTTCTGCTATTGACAATCAAAAGTGCCCTTTCAAAATTCTCCACTTTCTTTTTTGCTTTCTTGTCTTTCCTAATCACAACTTTCCGGATCTTCTTGCGGTGATGTGGCCAATGTTCATGGACAGTCTCCTTTGAAACTGATAATGAACTACTACAAGAGCTAGATTCAGGTGAGGCTTTAGTTCCAATAGCTCCATTGTCTTTAGTTTCAATAGTTGCATTGTTTTCATCAGGTGTAGGTGTTGCATCAAGATCCATGGATTCACTATTATCATTTGATTCATACAGAATAACCTCTTTGGAATCCCATTCACTATCCAACTTATCACAATTTCCCCTATTTTTTATGGAACCATTAAGCTGCAGTTTGGACAAACCCTTGTCCAAAGGAATGCATTGCGATGAAGTTGGAAGAAGACACCAATCACCCACTTGCCAATTTGCATGCGCAAAACAAGACAACAGTTTTAGATTCTTTGGATTCTGCTCTTCAGCAGGGGCAGTGGAAGAATCAGGCCCATAGCCAGCAGATGCTATCCAATAAATAAACACAGCTCCAGCTGTAACTTTAGTGACTGTACCTTCCAACCGATTTGCCTTCCATAAGCCAGATAACCACCTAGAATTCTTGAAAACAGATGAAGAGCTTGCTCTTACTCGCTGACCAGGATAGTATGGAAAATTACTATCGTCTTCAAGGGTATTTCTAGTAATTGGTTTAAGACGCAATGGTTCAGCCCTTGTAACTTTGCATACAGAGCCATCATCAAACAACACGTTGACATTATCTAAAACATCATCTATTCTACCCAGCCAGGGACCAAGGACCACATAATCGCCCACAGTGAAATCCCTCACACGTTGCAAGTCTCTAGTTGAGACATCATTTAAAATAGATCCATCAGGAGCTAACAGATCAACAGAGACATTGACGTCCACCACAACACCCACCTGTCCAGTTGAATCTAAAGCAGCAGCAACATAATCCCCATGTAAGAAACCCCGATCAACAACACTTACATTCTTAATACTTTGAACTGGCTCAGTGTCATCCATCCAGAGTACCCGAATTTGATCGGCTTGAAGATCACCGCACTTATAATTACCACCTTTGTTCCCATCACCACTCTCATTAGCATTGCTATTTGCATCACCATTACCGCTTTCATCTTCACCATCCTCCTCATCATCTTCGTCTTCGTCATCTTCATCATCAGTTATGCTTCCATCTGAATCTGAGTCACCAGCAACTTCACTCACAATCCCAATTGCACCACTTGTATTACTCCTGACAACATCTTGTCGATAAATATAAGGAACACTATGCAAGTTACAGAAAGTCTCATTTTGTTTACTAACTCCAACATTAGTGTAATTTACATTTTGATCACTGACAGACGCATTTGTTGAAGAACCACCCTGACTCAAAGTGTTACTTCCATGCAAACTTGTTGTGGTGGATTCATTAGTCTCAGAAGCTAATAAATGTTGCTCCATCCCCATCTGAGATCACACATATGAACATCATAAAACTATCATTTAGCACACTTAATTCAACAAAACAAGTTTCAACCTATCAAGCATTTTACTTCTAATTTCCAAACCCTTTGCTCAACCTAACAAGAATCTCAGGTTTTGCAATTCATTTTTTTTTTTTTTACTTGTTTCCAGCACAACAAGTTACCTAACTTAAAATTTAACAGATTAACAACAAGGTTTTCACGATTGATTATCTCACGTTGGCAAATGAAATATAGTAACACCCTTGAACCAGTTCCTTCAGAATTAGTTAGCATCAAATATTTCAGATATGATACACTTGAAACTTACATTGAGCTCTTTCACAACAGTTTATCACCAGATTTTGAAATCAAACAAAAAAATTGGCCTGAAAATCCCCATGTAACCATTTAATATCCGATTCGAAACACAAAACCAGTGCCTCAAAAATTATTCCAGAAACACACGTCTGCTATTAAATAGCATTCAAATTAAACGTTATGAAATTGAATGCCAAAACAGAAACAAATTTAATATATAGATATTCACAAATCATAAGACAAATTAAAACAATCTCCAAAAACAGCTCAAAAATTAATGAATTAAAAAAAAGAAAAAAAAAAAGAAGAAGCACGCAGCTTAAATCCACAATACACCACCTCATTCCAATAAAAATTGTAAAAAAAGAATTAACAAAGAAAATGAAAGTATTGGTTCAGCTTTCATCGGTATTTAATCGCTGGATTTCAAAGATGATCTGAATTGAAATTACCTGATTAAAAAATCGGCGATTTTTTTGAATAGAGGGAGAGAGAGAGAGAGAGAGAAATAGAACGAAAGGAGCTGTTTGTATTTTAAACCGAGCGTCGTTGCTGTAGAATGTAAAGTTGATTGTATTAAGAAGACAAAAGAAAGCAAAATTGAAGGGAATATAAAGTTATAAACGCTGTGATTGGGAGCTGGAATTTGGAAGCGGTGTCTAAGGGGCAGATTTGTAATTTGAAGACAAGTTTTGGATGTTTTGGCCAATAGGAATCCGACAATTCTGAGTTCCATCAGGGCCGTTGGATTTGCTAATGTCCTATAAATTGGGGTTTTCTTTTGCCCCAAATATGTTTGGGAATATACGCCTAGAAGGATTAAATAATGGTATTTTACTCTTTTTTATATTTTCCCATGTGTTAAAAATAATAATAAATAAATAATATAGAACATAAAAATTTGTGCTGTTTCTTCATTTGAAGTAAAGAAAAGGGAATGGCTTTGTAGGGAGATTTTTTCAAGGGAAGGAAAGGTAGGCTTTTGTTGCAAGGGAAAGTTTCTTTTTAGGTAAAAATATTTTTTAAAAATAGAAAAATTGGAAAATACTCTACCCACGAGATTTCATCAGCATCTTAACTGGAATAGGTAATTCAACTTAACAAAATCACAATTTCTCCTTAATAAAAAGAGAGAAAAATGCAAGAAATAAATTATTAAATAAGGTAAAAATGGACTTAATTTGAAAAATGAATACAAAGTTTTAGATAAAAATATAATTTCTATATTTTAACTTTTGATTATGATCCTAACTATCTTCAATAAACTATGAAAAACCATGATAAGGTTTTTTTCGAATAGAGCTAATATTTTTTTTTAACAATTAAACATAATAAATTTAAAACGGTGAGATTTTTGTAATGTATTTTTTATTAAAAATCCAAAAATATAAAAATAATTGGAATATGTGATGTGTGAGTGAAAAAAAATTAGTCACCTAGAGGTTAAGATTTTTTTTTAGGGGAAATGGCCCTTCAATTAATAAGCTTTTAAAATTCTTCATTTAGTAGCTTTACAAGTTGGCAAAATTAATTAATTTTAATTGTTACTTTTCTTTCCATGATGATTTTCCTTCATTTTATTTTTTTTGACGTATTTTTATTTATTTTATAATTTTAATCAAATATATCGTGACGGTTGAATTAAATTTCATATTTTTTTATATATAAATGTTGTAAAAGAAATGGTAACATGCATAACTATCTACTTATTAACTTATGTACCCTTAAAAGCGTGCATAACTTACTTGTCATATAAGTAATTGTCAAACTTGGAGGCTTTGGAGAATTTTTTTTAATTTGTTTTCATTTATAAAGTTGTATATTACAAGTAATATTACAACCCCAAATTAGATAACTTTCTGTATATGTCAAACAGTAAAGCTACAAAAAAATATAAACAAATTAATAAAAAAATTAAAATCATTGTAAAGTTCAAATAAGCTTTCTTTTAATGATATTTAAATTTGAAATTTAAAAATTTCAGGATATTTTTGTTACCATTGAAAAGAGAATTTTGAGCAATTTAAATTTAAACACATATAATTTAATTTTTAAAATTTTTAATGGCAATATTAGTAAAATTCATTACAATTAAAATTATATGTAATTATAAAGTAATACTTAGAAATAAGGAGGAAGCTTAACATCCTTTTTTTGAGCACATTTATAAGAAAACTACTTATGAAATAATTTTGCTGAAATGCTTTTAATAAATGTGAATTTAAGTAAGTGACATATAACAACTATGTTTTGAAATTTTTTTAAAATTAATGTCAATTTATTAATTCAAATTATTATACAAAAACTAAGAACTTTTATTTTGACAAAAAATAAAACAAGAAATTATTGGCACTTTACAGAGAGTCAAATCCTATACTTTACTATATACATGAACATGAGTGAGACATAGCACCAAAACTAGGGGAGTTAATAAATTCTAGAGTGAAATTTACATCTTTTGTTAGATTTTATGTCAAAATTAAAGACTCTAAAGTTAAAAAAAATAAACAATAACAAAAATAATACTAATAATAACAGATATATTGGAGCTATAATTTTAAGGGTATAGATCAAGTGTCCACACCATATGAACCTACACTTGAGAACACCGTAAAACTTCTTTTCCAATTGACGCAACCTGAGGCTTTACTCCCAATCGGCTTAAGTTAAGAGACAAGAGGGCAGCGCGGAAGAGCTGAGAGTGAAAGCCGGGAAGATGATCGTCTGTGTCGCCGTCGTCGGCTATCAGGTGCACCCTACTCTTCCGACCGTTCTTTCTTTCACGTATCACATCACGATGCGAAATCTTTTTTTGCTTCTTTCTTTTCCTTTCTCCTGATGATCTGTTTCTTTTTTCATTTATCATGGCATGAAACAGAACAATCCGCTGTACATACAGAGCTTCACCGACGCCGATGATGCTCTCAAACTCCACCACATCGTCCATTGTTCCCTCGATGTCGTCGACGAGCGAGGTATTAATTTTCTTTTATCTAAGAATTTAGAGTTTTTTTGACTAGGATCTGGATCAGGCACATTTAGGAAAAAAAGTCAAAATTTAAGGTTTTTTTTTTATGTTAATTTCAAATTTTGGATTTAAACATCTGATGTTTGATGGTACTTTGGTATGTATTGCTAGTGAACAATCCCAAAAAATCTGGGCCGACGTTGAACGAGACCTTTCTGGGCTTGCTTTATCCTACTGAAAATTACAAAGTGTAAGAAGTTAATTGACAATCCATTGTCTTACATTTGATTCGAAACTCTTGCCTTGCTGTGATTTTTTATTATTGGATTTGTTGAGCTTGATGTGTATGGTTGTGTTGTCTTTAGGTATGGTTATTTGACTAACACAAAGGTGAAGTTCATTTTGGTGACGACCGATTTAGATGTTAGAGATGCCGATGTCAGAAATGTAAGTATTTCTGTGCCGAGAACGAATTGGATTTCTAGGAATAAGGATTGTATCATAAATCTATGAATATATCATTTCTATTTTGTTTCTTTATTCACTGGAGGTAGACAATGTTGATTTGCGATAATGCATGGTGTCTAGTAGTGCTATCTTTATTTTCGCCTCTCTGTCTTTGGTTTACCCTAAGTGCAATTTTTGATACCATGGGTCGATACTCTTTAGTTATGTTTAAACTTAAAATACCTGTATCAGTGAGTGAACCTTTATTAAACCCCCCCTAAATGAAGTGTCTAGGAAGCATGCATGAACTAGTGGTGGCATTGAGTTTATCTTCAAGAAGTCTGCCTAAGCTTTAGCCTCTACTACAGATGGTTCACTAGGCTTTAGCCCTATTCTTGAGGTAATATAAGGGCTATAATCTTGGATATGATAGAAGCAATAAAGGGAAAGTCTGGAGATGGAGAAATTGTGAGTAAATTCTCGAGATATATTTCTATCTACTAGTTTGCTGGTTGATCCCAATGCATTATTAGTACCTGCTTATATGGAAACTCTAGAAATTTTGGTTGTTGTTTCTGCTGAAATCAACATATTTTAGCCATACACATGTGTCAATATCCTAGCTTGTGACTTCATCGTCTGTTGTAGAGATTCCTATGTGGAATTCAATTATTCATTATTGTTTCAGATGAGCTGGTTGAGAGTTCCACGTAAAACTGTAGATCAGCTACTTCCACCCCAACCACCAACTGCACACTCACACACACTTTCTAAGCATAAAATTGGGACCAATGTTTGAGTGTGTTGATATACTAGTGATTAGAAAAAGAGCTAATCCTTCCTACAGCTTGTTATATTATTAAAATAGGATATTATTGTCTATATTTTTAATGGATGCTCAAAATGTTATTGTGGCCTCTGACTTGTTCTTTCTCTTCAATTTTTCTGTACTTTATGTATAGTTTTTCAAGAGGTTCCATGCTGCATATGTTGATGCCGTCTCAAACCCATTTCATGTGCCTGGTAAAAAGATTACATCCAGAACTTTTGCAGAAAGAGTGAGCACCATAGTCAAGTCCTTTGGGTTGAGTTCAGTTGGGTGATTCTGATGTGAGATTAAAGCCTTTGAATATTCTTCATTAAACTAGCAGATTCTGTTACTTTTTGTACTCATTACTGTTTTTTTTTTCCTTTTCTTTTTCCTCCTTCACCTAGGAGTTTGAACGTACCATGTAGCATTCATGATTTGTTCAGGATGTGAGTTGTATCAAAGATGAACAAGTGACTCATATTTTTCGTTTCTTCTAACTAGAAAATACCATTTTCTTAATTACGTTAGTATTTTTCTTTAACCCCTTGTTTTTCACTTACTGGCCAACGACATAAGTGTCAATTCATATGGAGCCTCTTACCCAATATCGTCCCTGTATTCATACCAAAATATGATGTGCCAGCACCAACTATGAGTCTATGACAGCTCCAATTGTCTGGTAATTGGTAAATAATGATTGCATATTATTTATCGACATGACTCCTGATTAGCCTAGCCAGCGATACCTTGCCTTCTTTTGTAGTTAGCTAGCTAGAGAACCATGCATTTATGGTCTTGTGATGCTTACTTGAGATGCCTTTTTGCCATTCTCGGTCAGAAAGGATAAAAGTATCTGCCAAATTCCTATCATTATCCAGATGGAAGCTATGGAAAACCGACATGTAAGAGAATTTCACATAAAATTCTTCAATAATCATTCAGCTGCAGCCCATCTGTAACCAGCATAGAAGTCTATATCACCTTGGATAATTACTCTTAACGACAGTAGACAATCATACTGAGAAAAGTTCCACCTTGAGATGTCTCAAATGGCTGCATGGTGTATCCAAATGACGTGGCATTGTTCAAGGAACAAAACTTAAAAAGTTAAAATCATGGGGAAAAAATGAGCTAACCCCATATGACGAATATAGAGCAATGCTATCAATTTAAGTAGTCATTGAGAAAAAGAAAATTAAAATGTTTCTACTAGGGCATTTAAAAGGAAAATGCACAACTTGATGAAAGCATCATATGCTGGATAAATGGCCTTTTGATTGTCACTGAATTAAAACTCATCGTCATCTTCCTCTGCAATGTGCTTTGCAAGCTCTTGCTCCTGTTGTTGTCTTTCTCTCCTCTTCTCAGCACTTTCTTTCTCCTTGTGAGAGTTTGGTGGGAACCGAAGTGCTCGCACTGCCTCATTGTGCATATTGAGGCAGAAAGCAATCCTAGAATTGAAAGCCATTTGAGGCTCATTTGTAGAGTAGATGTCTCCTGTCTCCTTTGACAGCATACATCCATTTGCATGATCCAATGTTGCATCAATTGCTCCATCTCTGATTGCCTTGGCCACTATACTCTCAGCATCAGCAACAGAGTCCAACCTAAGCTTCTTGGCAACATCAACCAGTGAGATGCGAGAATATGAGATACTTATGTTGCGTAGCCCAGTCCGAATGACATTATGCCGCAGCCTGACAATCAAATTATGGGTCCGGTCTGAACTGAAAGTACTTGAGAACTTCTCAGCAACAGTTCTGAAGAGCTCCAAATCCCCAATGCGCACAGCCTGAAAACACACATAACAGATGACAACCCTTGGTTTTGTGCTAAAAAATTTTAAATCCCATTAAAAAATAGCTGCAATCCACACATGACTTGTGTTTTGAGAATATTTAAGAGCTACACAGATTACTTCTCTCCCTTTTCCTTACTGGGGAAAGTCTGTGTGTAACATCAGACCTTGGTTCTTCACAATACAAAAGAAAAGAAAATAATTTAAGTATGACAAACTCAAACTCACATTTGTCAGTTCAAAGTATGGTCTCAATGCCTTCTCCATGCCTTCCTGCATAAAAACAGTCCTCTCAGGGATTTCTCCTAGCAGTAAACGGACAATAATTGCCCATTTGTTGCATTGCACCCGAAAACCAAGGGCTGCAACAGGAGCTTTCCGAGCAGCTTGAAGGAGACACTCTTTAGCATCTGTGTACTCCAACTGAATGGTCCTAATCTTCCCCAAATAAAAGAGGTACCGGCAAAACTGCATGAGGAAAACCTTTGTCTTAGGATATGAAAGCAAATAACAATAAATGTTTTTATAGCTATAACCATAAGTATACACCAGGCAACCTCTTCATAACCATTAAAATGCATTGTAGTTGGCTGAAATGAAGTGAAAAATATTCCAGAAACATTGGTAACTTTAAAGATATACTAAAAAAAATAGATTCAAAAGATCGAGACTAGCCTGTTGGTTTGAGTGAGCTTCAAATCTGGGTGCCTTGGACCTCAGTTTCTCTGCTTGGTCATACAAATTGTAATGGAGGTAATTGCGAAGTAGCAGGTTGAGAAGTGTCTCCTACATAAGAGCAATATCCAAATATATAAGACCCTAGCACCAGAGATATAATTGCTCCAATATTTGAGAGTTTACCTGACCCAGCTCGTCATGGCGCAATGTTGCAATCCGGTGCAGGGCTAAAAGGTTACTGTCAATGAAAGAGCATCCTAATCAGACCTAGAATGTGATACTGTTCTTTACTTCTGGTCGTGTATACTAGACATTTAATACACTGAAGTTTCTTAAAAGTAAACCACATGTCAGAATTTATGAAAGACAAGTTGGGGAAAATAGATTTGAATACAATATTGCTCACCCCCTGATTTCAGCAAGATCACCCGTGTGTTCATAGCAAAGAGAGTAATAGAAGTAGAGCCTAGCAGCTAGAACATCGACAGTCCTCCTATTCATATTCTTCAGCCGGGCAATACTTGCAGAGGAACATGCTTTTGCCTGAAATGAGATAATGTTATGTACAAGAAACATGAACATCCTGACAAAAATATTAGCTAATGTACCTCATTGAATTTCTTTTGATCAATCAGAAATATCAGGACAAGCAAGTAGCAGTAGATTTCTAGCTCTGGCAGGGAATGCTTAGCAGGAGCTTGAACTGCAGAGGTTGCAGTATCAACTTCCATCTCATGCTCATCTTCCTGACACCAACATTCAACAATTGAGTTCTTAAAAGAACAGTAAATGCAAAACTTATGAAATCATGAATATTTTATTGTACTCATCCAAACAAATATTTCTAAGGTGAACGTGGATGGTAAGTCGGAGAGAACCTTGACTACTGATCAAGGCGTTTAAAACCTACTAATTCAGTGGAGGAAACAACTAGAAAGAATAAACATCATTTCTTGAACAAGAAGGTTAATTAAGGGCCAATTACCAATCATCAACTTCATAGATACAACCATTTTTTTTTTCTATCTCTAGCTTGTTTTTTAATGCTTAGAATGAAGTAAAGACATCAACTCTATACTAAGAGGAGAGCACGCCAATCAATTTGACTTAAAAACCATAGTACAAAATGTCTCTAATTCACTTTACTACAGGCGTCGAACCCATCATGCCACAGGAGAAAAGCAAGCAATTCAACATGAAGAACTGAACATTTTGCAATATACCATCAAAAATTACCTTAGGAAGATAAGAAGAAAGTCGAGTAAGGGCCTCGGATCCTGGGGTAAGAGCGAAATTGAGGAATGCAGAAAGCACAGATGCCTTCAGCTTCCTTCTTAAAGCCATAGTAAGTCTTACGGCCCGCAAAATACGGCGAACCTCACGGGCATATGCACCGGTCTCTATCAGAGACGCAGTTTCCTTCAAATCTAACATAAATCCAGAAAATTTGACTCAAACCCGAGAAAAACCCTTAAGTAACCAGTTTATAAAACATCAAAAACATTAAAATCTTTATCACCAAACGTCAAGAAGATGTGTAAAAGACACGTGGATGTTATAGACTGACTGTACTTACGGTGTAAAGTGGAAGGAGATGAGGAAGAAAGGGAATTGGAAGGAGCTGCTTGCTCTTTCATCTCCACGTCTTGAGTCATTTTCAAGAACCTGAAACAATTGCGAATTAGAACGAAAATGGATGTAAAATTCAGATTAAAAAAATGAGGTTTTGATTAGGTAGATGCTTAAAAGTAAAAAATAAAAGGGAAATGAAAAAAATTGACCTTTGATTCGCGAGAGGAAGTGATGGATTTGGAGGAATCAAGAACCGAGTACGGAGAGAGCAAGGCTTTCAGTTTCAACCCAGTACCTTCAGCGGTTAGTCTAGAGCCAGAGAGAGAGAGAGAGGGGCAAAGGAGAGCCGGAGAAAGAGGAAAAGCCAGACCGAACGACGCCGCTTAGACAGTAAAAGAAAAGCCATAACAAACGCAGGTGAAACGAATCGTTTGGAGTTCTTTTTTTGGTAAAGATAGAGTTTTGGATAGCCCAAACTACATTGGGCCAAGTCCAACATTATTTGGATTCCTTATCTTGCGGCCTGATGTAAGTTTTATAAAATAAAAAAATGTAAGCATTAAAATACTAATACTAAAAGTAATTAAAATTTAATGATATAGTAATTAATAGAGAAATGGGTTCTTAACCAGATTTGGGATTAAATTTTGGGATGAAAAATATACAAATTAGGGTCAATTGAGTTTTCTTTTTTAAAATAATTTGGGTTTGTTATGAAATAAATCTTAAAATAATAATTATAAGAAAAATATAAGAGACAATATTTAGAAGGAGTAAGAAGATCTTATTCAAGTGTGGTTTTACAAATAAAGTAAATGAGCATATTTATAGGCTAATAACCTCTTATTTAGATTGAATTTACAAGATAAAGATAATACTAAGGGATTAGATGGATTAAATCTTAATATTCATCCAGTCTAATTTACATCTAAATCTAGATATAGATAACATAAATAGATATTCACAAAAATATTTATAACACTCCCCCTTGAATATCCATTATATTAAGAATATGCCTCGTTAAAATCTTATAAGGAAAAAATCTCATGCGAAAAAAATCTAAGTGAAGGAAAAAGAGTACATAATCTTTTCAAGAATACGCCTTTGAAATACTGTCTCATTAAAAACCTTATCAAGAAAAACCTAGTGGGAAAAACCTTCATGAAGGAAAAGAGTATAGTGTGTATTTTACTCTCTCTGATGACTGGATGATAGAAATCTTTAAAATGATGCATTTTAATCTTTTGTACCAACTTTTCAAATGTTGTACTAGGAAGGGCTTTAGTAAACAAATCTACTAATTGTCACTTGAATGAATTTATTGAACACTAATATCACTCTTTTCTTGGAGATTTTAAGTGAAGAAGAATTTTGGTGAATTTTGACTAAATATGTTTTGTTTTATCACCTTTAATGACTCAGTCTTTTTACTGTGCTATGCAAGCAATATTATCCTCATATAATGTTTTTAGAATTTCTTTCTTTGTTGACAAACCGCACGTTACTCGAATATGTTAAGTTACAGATCTTAAGCAAACACATTCACGACTTGCTCATGAGTTGCAAAAATTTCTACATGGCTAGAAGAAGTAGTAACTATAGTTTGCTTTATAAAATGCGATGAAATAGTCATACCTCCATATGTTAACAAATAACCTGTCTAGGATCGAGCTTTATGTGGATCAGATGAATATTCTGCATCTACATAACTAATTAAATTTTATTTTGATACATTTAAATAATATAAGCCTATATCCATTGTTCCTCAAAGATATTGAAGTATATGTTTAATTCTATTATAATGTCTTCGAGTTAGAGAAAAATTATATCTTGCTAAAAATTCATAACAATTGATATATCAAGTCATGTATTACTAGCAAGATATATTAACTCTCTAATTACACTAAAATACAATACTTCAAGACCAAGAAGTTTTTCATTATTCTCACAAAGTCGAAAAAAGTCTTTTTTCACATTTAGTTACCTTACAACCATTGATGAACTCAATGGATATGCTTTCTTCATTTGAAATTGTTTTAATATTTTTGCCATATAGTTTGATTGATGGATAAAAATTCTATTTGTCAAGTGTTCAATCTAATGACCCAAATAAAATTTTATTTTTTTCAAGGTCTTTCATTTTAAATTCTCTCTTTACGTAATCCACAGCTTTCAATAACTCTTCAGGAGTTTTAATAATGTTCAAGTAATCAACATAAACAACAATTATAATAAATTCATATATAAACCTTTTTATAAAATACATGGACATATAGGATTATTTCTATAGCCTTCTTTTAACAAATATGTACTAAGAGAATTATACTACATGTGTTTGGATTGCTTTAATCCATATAAAGATTTATTTAATTTGATCGAATAAATTTTTCGAGAATTTAAATTTTTGTGCTTTAGGCAATTTAAATCTTTTAGGATTTTTCGTATAGATATCGATATCAAATGAGCCTTATAAATAGGCTGTAACTACATTTATTATATGCATTTTAATTTTCTCATTTATCGTCAGACTAGTTAATATAGAATTGTAATTGTATCCACCTCAGAGAATATCTCTTCATCTTCGATACTAGATCTTTAGGGAAAACCTTGTGTGACAAGCCGTGCTTTATATCTCATAATCTCGTTTTTCTCATTTCGTATTCACACAAATACTCTCATATATATATATATATATATATATATATATATATA
>NC_030851.1:2818633-2863002 GCF_000208745.1 Theobroma cacao | reverse complement strand
ATATATATATATATATATATATATATATATATATATATACATATCTAACTGGTTTTACACCATTTGGTGTACGGACTACAAGTTCAAAAACTTCACATTTTGCAATTAAATACATTTCCTCCTTAGTTGCGTCTTTCCACATTAACCAATCATTTTTATGTCTACATTCTTCAATAAATATAAGTTCAAGATCATCGCTTTTCTTTCATAATATTGAGCTCTATATTATATACAAAATATCGTCGATATTTATTTACCAGTTCCATTTTTTCCCATCATGACATAATTTATTGAGATCTCTTTATTTTCACTAATTTCAGGTACTTGAATTTTTACTAGAATGTTTATCAATTATATCAAAGGTCTCTTCTAGAGTTTCTACGTCATCTTTCTGACAATCTTAAATATTTGCTCTTTTTTTTTTTTAGGATTTTATCTTTGAAACTGATTAGTCTCAACGGTTTAGTTTTAGTGTGCCTTGTCCTACAAGGACATTAATGTTAACAGGAGCATTTGTAACTAGTATATAAGATTTAGTTATTCTTTTAGGTTAGTAAATACGTGGCAACTAATTTACTATATTTTGCAAAAGAATTATCTTTTGAACTTTAAATTCATATTGATTTTTGCGATGATCAAAACTAAATAATGATAATTTATTCTAAGAAATTTTCTTGTGCAGCTACTTATTTTTTCTCCTCTAATATTGGAAAAATTGTTTCATTAATATAACAATTGACAAACTTTGTCATGAATAAATCTCCTATTGATAATTCTAAATATTTAATTACAAATGGAGATTCGTATCGAACATATATTCTAATCTCTTTTGAGGACCCATCTTTGTGCATTGTGGTGGAGCAATTAAAACATATATCGCATATCCAAAAATTCATAGATGGAAAATATTTGGTTCATGATCATAAACCAATTATATAGAAAGAATTTATAATAACTCTTTTGGCTTGATGCATACAAATGCTACTGCATCCAAAATGGTATGCTCCCAAGCAAATATTGGGATTTTGAATTTCATAAATAATGACCTTACAATTAGTTGAAAGTGTTTAATAAACGATTCTGTTAGACCATTTTATGAGTGTACATAAGCAACAGGTTGTTCAATAGTTATTCCAACTAATATGTAATATTAAAGGCTTGAGATGTAAATTCACCAGCATTATTAAGACAAATAATCTTGATTACATAATTAGGAAAATGTGCTTGCAAATGTCAAATTTCAAGCTGATAATAAGTACACATGTGACCATCTTGTTGATGCATCGATTAAAACTATAAAATATCTAGATAGTCCATATGATGGATGTATGGGTCGACATATATCACCCTGAATACAGTTGAAAAACGTTAGGAATTCAATCACAACTTTAACTGGTGATTGTCTTATAATTTATTTACCTTGAGAGCAAGCAGCACATTAGTATTTCATAAGATTGAAAAATCTTCTGGTTTTTCAATGAATGATCATATAAATTTTTAATTATTTTTTTTACATCATTATTGACCCGAGATAGTCCAACCGGTCATGCAAAACATTAAAATCATTAGTAAACTTCTGGTTTACTATGAGTTTCTAATATTTGTGTAGTTTAATTAAAAAAACAAAGCGAATAATTTTTTTAACACACATTTTTTACTTGAGGTAATAGATATAATATAGAGGTATTAAGTGTTTCTTTCATTCATTGTCTTAATATGGTATCTATTCAAATGAATATCTTTAAAACTTAATAAACTTATTTGAGACTTAATAAAAAATAATACATCCTCCATTTCTTTATTCCTCAAAGTAGTAAAATTTGAGCTCTTCTGGAGCATTTAATTAATCTTGGACTACCAGATATTGAATTGACATTGGCTTTTTTTCGTTGTCAAGTAGAAAAAATATTTCTTGTCTTTAAATATAGTGTGTGTTATAGTAATGTCTGCTAGATATATATTACATCATAGATCTTTGATCCAACAATATGAATATCCATATTTTTTTTTCAATAAAATAAGATATATACAATAAGAAACTTGCAAGTTAATATAAAAGAATATTAAATATAAAATTAAAACACATAATAAGAACATATCATTTAAATATAATGAAAACATATTAAAGTATCTTCATAATATAGTTATACTAAATATATCAATTACTATTAAGTTCGTTCTCAAATATTTTTATTACCAATAGAATGATCAATTCCTTTTTCAAGATAAAAAAATCAATAATAGATATTTTTATTATCAATCATATAATAAATTCCTCTTTCAGAGTAAACAAATATCTTGATGTGCTATATCAACTTGGCCATGATTAAAATTATCACAAGATGTTTTAATTTTTAGTGATGCTTGATAAAATTTAAGACGTACAACAAGTACGTGACCAATGATCTTTCATGCCACATCAATAACAATACGTTTTTTATTACAAGTATTTATTCACATTTTGATGGCTTATCCACTTATAGTGAGTTAGTGGGTTAAAATATCTATCTACTTTTAGTGTGTTAAAAGTATTCATCTATTTGTAGTAGGTTACAAGTATATATCCACTTTTGGTGAGTGATCCACATGGATGGGTTATTCACTTATGATGGATTATCCATTTTTTAATGAGTTAAGGCATCCATCTACTTTTGATGGTAAAATTGTCTATCCACTTCTAGTGGTAAAATTATTTTTAAATTTAGATGGTAAATTATCTATCCACTTCTGGTGGTAAAATTATAATTAAAATAGTGATAATGTAAATTATTATGGCCATCATAATTAAATGATATTGCATTCACCTCAATGAATTGATGGATTCATGATTATGACAATAATTATTAAATGATGTAGCATTCACTTCAGAAAATGAACAGATTTATAATTTTTTATTAGTAGCTCGTTTGTCGCATTTACTTCAGGAAATGAACATTCATAATTTTTATTAGTAGCTCGTTTGTCAGATTCACTTCAAGAAATGGACATTCATGGTTTTTCATTAATAGCTGTATAATAGCAAAATTCACTGTCTAATTAAGGGACAAAATATATACTACATGATAGTAAAATTCATATTAAGGTCGATTTTTAGAGAATAAAATACTGAAGAGATATCAAGTCAATTATCTTATTTTTTAAAACCAAAAATCAAAACCCAATCATTGAAATCCTTTTGAAATTTAAGATGAGGAAAACATAATACTTCTAAAACTTGAGAGATCAGAGAATCGTGCTGATAACGTGTTATGAAATAAATCTTAAAATAACAACTATTAGAGAAATATAAGAGAAAGTATTTAGAGGGAGTTAGAAAATCTTATTCGAGTGTATTTTTACAAATGAAGTGAAAGAGTTTATTTATAAGTTAATAACCCCTTATCTAGATTGAATTTACAAGATGAAAGATAATACTTTAGATGGATTAAATCCTAAAATTTATCAAATTTAATTTACATCCAAATCTAAATATAGATAATATAAATAAATATTCACAAAAAAATTCATAACAGGTGCTATTTTGTGGCTTACCATTGGTCTTTTCTTGGTCTAATCTAACCACTAAATTTTTTTTTGTTTGTATAATTTGGTTGGATTATAACACTGCTATACTTGAAATACAAACTTGAAAACTCTAATCAAGAACTTTCTTTATTAAAACTTCGGAAATTATAAATTATACACAAAATTATGTAAGAACAAAGGGTTCATGCTTCATTCAACAGGTGCTAAATAAGATTCCCAGAGTCATAACTAGCCTTCCTTAACAGTATCCCAGATAGGAACCTGGATAGGAATTTGTCTCTGAAGAAGTTAATTATCTTCCCATTATGTTGTTGTATAAAACCCACCATGTAAGCTGTGGTAATGAGATCAATGCTTCTCCATCTTCTCTCTTGGGCAAATTTTTTCAACCCCATTTCAATCCTCTTATATTCCTCTTCTTCATCAATTTTTTCCTTGATTTCTCCTCTTGGTACTTTCAACAAGGCTTCAGCAAGACACCTAGCCAGGACAACACCATCTTCCATGGCGGAACACCCACCTTGGCCAAGGTCTGGGGTCATGGGATGAAGAGCATCACCAGCTAAACAGACATTACCCTTGCTAATATTTCCCCAAAGCAGCTCCCAAGGCCTTCTGTATCTTAATGGAGATGATACAATGCCATCTAGCAAAGTTTTTTCTATAACAGATTTCATCTCATCTGGTGTATCTTTAAGCTTGCTCATCGCAAATTGCTTCAGCTTAACTGGGTCTTCTTCTAGCTCTTCTTCTGCAAGTAAAATATAATAGTAGAATTTAAGGAAAGATGATATGCGTTAAGCAGTCACAGATTTTTAACAGAAAGAAAGGGGGCAAAGGTACCTTTGCTGGCGGGAGTCCAAGTCATAAACCAATAAACAATCTCATCATCACAAGGGAGTAAACCTGAACGAATACCTTTGCCTACGAACTGCCTAAATTTTAGTCCAAAGCCATGGCCACCTTCAATATTGGCAAAACCCCTAATTGCTGATCTCCCTGCGAAAACAGGCTTCTCGAAACCAAGCCATTTTGCCACCACTGAGTTGACTCCATCACACCCAATCAACACCTGTCATTTTGCAATCAACAGTGCCTCTTAAACAATAAAATTCCTTTTGGTTTACATCTGACAGTTATAAATTTACTATAAATTAACTCGATTTTACCTTGGTTTTGAGGATGGTTCCATCAGCAAGATGCACTCGTTTAAAGAAGCCTGATTCCTCAATAGAAACCACTTTGGAGGAGAACCTGATGGTACCGCTGGGGACTTCATTTGCTAAAGTTTCCAACAATAATCTCCTTTGAAGACAACGAACTTCAGAACCCATGAATGATATCTCCGATGTGGACTTAACTAAAAATGTAGAGGCAACAAGTATGCTGCAAACAGGTGCAAATACCCCATCAGGTAAGTTTATAGGGAAATAGCATCCAAGGCTTTCCAGGTTATGGTGTAGTTAAGTACCTTTGCATCAGGCTATGGTGTTGACGTAGAGATTCACCGATGCCAATAGCATCCAAGGCTTTCCAGGCGTTTTCCCATGTTGTGAATGCAAATCCTGTGGTCCTTAGTCTGCCCGATGATTCCAATACTAAACTACGAATTCCTAGCCTGCAAAAGTTTGGGATCAGTTACTATTTTTACATGTACAGATACAGAAAATTTTCGATCATATCAATAGTTTGTTGGTGGCGATGACATGCCTGTGAAGTCCCAAGGATGTGGTGAGACCAGCAATTCCAGCTCCCACAATCACAACGTCTTCAACGATTTCCATCTTGATTTGTAAAGGCACTCGCAGATTGCTTTTAATTCTTGACAGGAAGATAGGCTAGAGAAATGATACTAGTGAACATTAAGGATAAGAGTGGCCCTTATATAGCGAAAGACAAGACAACGACAAATGACTATGGCAGCAAATAGGCAATACTCAGTCCAGGTTCCATGTGTAATTTCGTATGTTGGTTAATTTGTCTGCTCGGACAGTGGTTGACGGCGGATTAAACTTTGTCCGCAAGTTTGAATTTACTTCCTTCTAGGAAGGACCATTCCCATCCCACTTGCACATTTATTTATTTTTTTCCTTTCCTTTTCTTTTCTTTTTAAATGATATTTTGTTAAGCATTAAGCTATAGGTAATTGGCAACTCCTGATGAGAGTATCAGCTCGATCCTGCAAAGAATCTTCTCCGGCCATTGAAAAGCATTTTAAGAGTTTCTTGGAACTTTTTAGCTGGAGGTTCCTGGTTCTTATGCCAAGTAATCTGTATCTACATCTTGTATTTCTTAAGCATTTAACCAAATACATTGAATTTAAGCACAACATACAGTAATTCAGTGGAGTGTTTATTACCCAACTTTCAATATCAGGCAGCAGATACGACTAAAAGAAAAACAACAATGTTGAAAAAGTGGCAATCAGACTCTTTTTTTAATTAATAGAAGATGGGAGCGTACCTTTGGCTCCAAAGATGCATGTGACGTAGGATTCATACAGTTTTCTGCTTTTTAATTCTCGAAAATAGGGTGGGTTTGCTCATTGCTGATGTCATCAGGTGATCTCTATGAAAGCCCAATCTGGAGCCACCTCTATTACCATATTCGGTCTGTTTATGGGGTCTAATCAAATTTCAACGCCACAAGTGGTTCAACTTTGACGTTCAAGCCTCCTAGGATGATTACGAAAGCTTTCAAGCATTGGTTCCTCATTTTGACCCTTGGAGAGAGGGCCATGAAGATACACCCAAATATTATATTTCTTCTCGATTATCATATAAATTTAGTTGTTTTTCGCACATTTCCTACCACAATAATTTATCATGTAAATTTTATATATATCTTGCTGCCAAGATATTCGACTGAGATTAGGGCCATGATTGAGAAGTTGAAGCTAAAGCAGCTTTCAGAAGGTCAGCAATAGTTAGAAATGCTGAAACTGTAAATATAAGATAAGAATGAAACTTGGAAGTGTCAAATTAGTGATGATGGCAGGCAAAACTGAAGCTTCTAGTAAGTATTTATTTCCAAGCTTGCAAGAGTAATATGATTCCTGGCATTTTGTCATTGTGGTCGAAAACCCATCAACTTAGATGGCCGACACTAGGGTGAACAAATTTGTTGAGTACAAGAGTTTGGTAATGTAACAAATTTAGGGACTTAACATTTGGATACTTCAGAATTAGGTGATTACTCGTTACAAGAAGAAAATAGGGATCATAAATTTTGTAATGGTTAATTATAAAACAATTATAAATGGAGATCAAATGTTTATTCAATTTTACAGATATTTATTGAATAACAATAGTAATTTTTATTCATACGGGAATCTAAGTGTTTTTTTTTCATATAAATTAGTAATTTAGAGATAAATTTTAAAAAATAATAAAAATAAAAAGATCAATAATTCAAAAGTGTATCAATGATTTCATATCTCATTAACAAAAGTTATGAAAATTTTGACAATGATAGATCAATATTTTTTACAAAAAAAAAATATTTAAGTTTATGATACAAAATCAAAATCAATACACTACTTGTAATACTTACTGTCCATCCCCTCTCCTTGGCATACCTACGCAACGCCAGCTCAATCCGCTTGGAATCCTCCTCTTCGAAAGCTTTACCTTTAAATTCTCTGCCAGGTTTCACCAGGGCTTCCGCAAGGCAACTGGACAGGCCCACAGCATCTTCCAGTGCTGAACAGCCACCTTGTCCAATGTGTGGGGTCATCGGGTGGAGTGCATCCCCTGCTAAACAAAAATTGCCCTTGCTAGGAAGATCCCAGGGGGGCCTGATTCTTAGTGGAGACAACGGTACAAAGGCGTCCGGGGCAGTGTTTTCTATGACAGCCTTTATGTCATCGGACGCACCATCAAGCTTGTTTAACACAAATTGTTTCAGCTTGAAAGGGTCCTTCTCTAGCTCTTCCTTTGATAGCAAACCAGATCAAAATGTTTTAAACTAGAAGAAGTGACGAAGTTAAAAGTGTACCATGTAATCACATTACGTACACCCTAGCAGGAAGAGAGCTATAAAGTGGCGCCAAATTAAATTACGTGGGCGGTTGGGGTTGGGAACCAAGTCAAAAACCAATAAACAACGTGATCATCGCAAGGGGCAAAACCAGGCCAGACACCTTTACCACAAAACTGTCGATTGATAATTTAGAGTGATTATCAAAATATGTAGAGTAATTACATCGATTGATAATTTCCTTTTTCTGATCAAAATATGATGCAAGCAGCCCGTTAGAAACGAGTAAAGCAATAAGAATGTTTTCTTGGAAAATATACAATTGTCAATGTAAATATTTATACATTATCATTTAATTACATACTACATTTCATAATTACACAAGTAAAAATTTCAAAAATTATAAATATGTATTATTTAAAATTTTCAGCTTTTAAATTTATTTACTATCAGAATAACAGCATTTAATTCACTAATAACATACCAATTTTATACAAACTATACATCTAATAAAAACTCAATATTAATCAACAGACACAAATATCTAAAGGCACATTGATGCCATACTGACCTCTCCAATTTAACAACCTTATGTTATTTTGCGCACACATATCTACACACCCACAGACACAAATATAGTCTTTCGGTACTTGATTCTTTTCAATTTTTTTTGGAAGCATATTTTGTTCATATTATATATAATTTATTAAACAGTATTTGGAATTTAGTGGTATCTGTATGTATTTACAATGTTATTTATCTAAACATAGTTCTGCATCAGAGAATAGAAATATTTTTGCTACCACAAGGGGCCTTGTAAGAATTTTATTGTCATCAACAACTACTCCCACCTTTTTGCAGTGGTATATCAAACATGGCAAAAAATAAAAATAAAAATTAGTAGGAAATAGTGCATCTAATTTCAAATACAGATATTTGAACTTCTCATTCAAGTTCCTGGGGATATCAAATTTCAAGGAAACTATAATTCCTAACGAACCCTCTAGATTTCAAACGCAGCCTTAGGTTAAACATCATTCCAACAATCTCTTGCTGTCTGGAAACTTTGCCTCGTAGGTTTGAGGCACCTGCATCAACATATATTTTTATTTCGAAAGTAAAACAGAAATTGATGGCAATTATTTGATAATGATATGAAATACTGATGAACTAGAAGAAAACTAATGTTACCATGAATGTAGCAGTAATCATTTTAGCAGCAAACCATCTTCCATGTAGGTTCCGTTGAGCACTCATCGCAGCCTGTGTATCTTCGAACCGTAGGTAGACAAAACCAGCACTGTCCCTGTTGAAGGAAATAAAGAGCCACAACAGTCGTCAGAAAAAGAGCGAAAAGCAAAGAATAAAAGGAATGCTACAAAATCCTGCAAGAATAACCATGAACAAAGCACACTAACATGCTCCAAGACAAGCGCAAGGGAACCAAATATTGCCTAATCTAACAAAGATATAGCAGCAGCAGGAGGTCCGACTAGGAATTACCTGTCCACATATATATGCTTCAATTTTCCAAATTTTGAACATTCTTCTTGAACATCTTCTTTGATGTCCAAATCAAAATCTGGTTCCGTCTATCACAAGAAATATGATATGATTAGACAAGACCATGGAAAAAAGAAACTTTTACAATCTAGGCATGGACACCAACCTCCAGATCTGGATCAAACATATTCTTTAACAATAGGCATTCGCTTGGGGTTCCAATTGTGTCGATAGTAGGGATGCCATTACTAGGGAGTTGTAGACCCACACCTGGAAGTCCAGAGATAGTACGAACATGGGCCTGTAGAGTAGGGGGAACAAGGGATGGTACCGCAGGTGCAGCACCAAGGACTGTTGCTGTTGTAGCAGTTAGGCCAGTGCTATTACCAGCAACGCCTACCGAACCAGTAATACTGCAAAAAAAGAAGGCAGATGCAGTATCAGCCAGATAATTTATAAATAAAACAATTGCAAGATTTAAAAAGGCAAACCTTGATGCAGTGCCACTGCGATCCAACTTTGCCATGAGAAGTGCTCGAGAGGATGAATTCAGAGACTGAATTTCATAGGAACATTTTGTCAGCTTCCCAAGAAGTTACAGAAACGTGCAAGAATAAAGAAACCAAATTCATCAAATGCAGATACACCTAGCAAACCAAAGATAAATGTGAGACAGCCACAAGGGCATTATCTAATGACTATGCAATTGTTGGCTATGCTCCTGGGAAAATAGTCAGTTGCTGACTCTCTGAGCATACACCTTTCTCAAATGCAATGTCAAGATTGGGCTATTTTCTAAAGGTGGGTTCAACTGAAACCATTCTTAGCCAGCTGACACCTCATTAGAAGCATAAAAGAATTCTGGATCATTAACAGAAGCAAGAGAGTATGAACAACACTCACCAAGCCACCACCTTCGTCATCATCAAGATCAGCGGCATTTGTCCCAACATCTTCCAATAAACCTTGATCGGTAACGGTTGATACCTGAAAGATGGAAAAAGAACATGTATAGCAAAAACAAACAAAACAAAAAACTCTCATTCTTAAGGCTGTTCGATGGCTAAGAATTTGAGTTACATGGTCCATAGGACAGCAGCTAAAAGAAAGTTGGCAGCAAAAGAATATAAAAGGTTATGGTTTTATAGAGTTATAGTCAATTTAATTCAGAAATTGGAGGTTTAAATAAGGTAGGGACCTTAAATCAGATATCAATGAACATATGCATGCCCACAAGAAAAGAACACAACAATTACCCATGATTACCTTGATTACTCGACCTCCAATCTCCAGCTGTCCATTCAAATTCAATGCATTCTTAGCATCTTCTAGACGGGCAAACTGCAAGAAGAATAATCATTCGATTATCTTTTCAAAACAGACACCATTAAGCATCTATCATATAAGGCCATCTCAAATAGCCTTCCTCACTATCAAGAATAATTCAATATGACCTGTTTGAACAGTTAGATAAAGTTTTTCAACATATAGCACAAACTGAGCTCTTCAAGTTTAAAGTTGTACCTTTTCTTGGGTTATACATTCACTTACAGTCTTGCAACATAATGTATATATCTAAGGATTTGCTAAAGAAAAATCACAATGAATTTCTCAGGTTGCTTCACTAAGTATTACCTGGACAAAACCAAAACCTTTACAATGACCAGTTTCGTCAAGAGGCAACTGAACCAGCTCCACAGAACCAAAAGGTTCAAAAACCTGAGCATTTTAAACAAGAATGAAATGAGCAATATCAATCCAACAACAAGTACCAAGCAAATAAGATAAAGAGATATTACTCCAATTAATGAGGATTAGAGAGAGAAATTTAGAAACTTAAAACCCCCTGTAAAGATGACCAAAGAGCAACAATATTAATAAAAAATACCTCATGGTAAGCAAACTAGTAAACATTACATTGAAAAACATCATGTAACAAAAACACATTTAAGAGTTCATTTCATAATCCTTAAAGTCTACCTGATAAGTACAATCCCAATGAACAATATAGCTATTTTGGTCAAAGTGATACAAATAAATGGAAAGTGCAATATTTCATCAGAGAAGGGGGAAAAGTTGAGTCTGTAACAATTGTCAAAAACAACTTGGCAAAAAAAAAAAAAGGGGTATTAGGTTCAGTTGATCTCAAGTCCCCTTGAGGTGGGCAGTTTCTCTTCAAGTCAATTTTGCAACCGAGTCTTTGCCATACTTAAGAATTTGTGTTTTCCAAAGTTAATGAAGAAAATCCTTTGATGCCCACGTGTTATTGCAAGGCATCAAATGTATCTCCTTGAATGGAAGTTCTAAGACACATAAATGCCATGCCTAGGTTTTTGCTTCTCTTATCTTTGGATACTGCCCTCCCAAAATCTTTCATTTAAATCTTCTCCAGTTAGACTAGCATACTATTCAAGTCCCCAGACAAAGCTTTCAGATTACAACCCAAACCCAGAGTAATTAAAATTAACAGCATTCATAACCAATAATTAAGATCCTGTCTCAAACACTGAATCATACATTATTACCATCTTACCTGACGAAGTTGATCTTCTGTAATGTTGAAATGTAGGTTGCCAACATACAACCTTCTAGCCCCACCAGAATATGGACCTGTCTGTCCAGCTGCCACCAATGTAGTTGACTGAACAAGATTCTTCTCAGCTTCTGATGGTTTCACCATCACCGGTTGACCAAGAAGAGGCTGTCCAGAGAGTGCTATTGCCATAGGGACTGACATTACATCATAGAACTCAATATACCTGCATAAGAAATTTAATTAAGTTCCACAAAAATGCAGAAAGCATACATAACAAGATGCAGGGCCTCCAAACCACCCCACTTAGTATTGTCTCCTCACCACTTTTTTAAGAGGAATTAACAAAACAAAACAATTTTGGCATTGTGCTTTTAACTTCACCAGCAGAAAATTTTTTTACATAACAGCATAAAAGGTTTTAGTTATATATGTAACACATAAATTAAAATTTGTACAACATCTGATGATTTCTTTATTTTGCATCACTTAAATTTTGCTTATCAGAAACTTCTACGTAAGAAAAGCAAATAATAAAAGTTAGGTAGCAAAAACAACAACCAAATAGCACCTAAGAATCGCAACTTATAGTCATTAAGGTTTAGTACTTACCCAACCCCCTTGGAACGTCTTGAATTTCGATCCATTATGAGGCGAACATCTCGTACCTGAAAATTGTGATCGATAAGTAAGCAGGACAAGAAAAAAAAAAGACAACTTGTGTGCGTGTATAAATCTGTATTTGTCTGCACCTATGATGACTCAAATTTTCTGTTGAAAGAATCTTTGAGTAGTTAAAACTATGAATTGCAGTAGGCATTTTTAAATTATTGTTTAAGACTAAATCAACAGATTTTATATGATCATTCTATGACCTAAAAGTATTTTCAATATTTTCAATTAAATTCATATGTTGTAATAAACCAGTTTAAGTATAGGACCAAAAGTAATTAGAATGCATGAATTTTGATATTAAAGCAAATGACTCTAGCTCCATGGAAACTAATAACAATAGAGCACTCCAGCACAACCCTCTGGCAATTAACCTCAATTTATATGTTGTTCATACAGATTACAACTACTAAAAAGGCCTCTAATATAGGAATCAAATGGTAATTAAATGAATATGAGTCTCATACCACAATCAAACACGGGGTTAAGCATCATACGTGTTACATTTAAGTATTTAATGAGCCTAATCTGACTACCGTAGAAGAAATTTTGAGATGAACCGTGAAATCGAAATAGAAATCACCTTGCCAGCCCTAGAGAAGAACTCATAAACATCTCTTTCATTAGCCTTCAAAGATATCTGTCAGAAATTGGTTACAAAATTTTACATCAGCAGTCATAAGGAAAAAGATCAGGGCCACAATAACATGATAGAACAAACACTCTAAATGCATCAAAACCTGATAAGCAAATACAGTTCTCTGATCTCTTTCTGGATCAGCCTCAGCCTCTGCTGCATTTTCCTTTTTGTCTTTATTCCTCCTGCAGGAAGGAGAAAAAACATAAAATAACAATTTATATTGTTTACAAAAACAGATATAAATGCCAACACAACCACTCAAAGCAATGAAAACGTTCAACAAAAGGTGAAGTAGAAAAATATGCTTTTGCTTCTGGGATGTGAAGAAATCTCTCAACGTATGCTCATGCAATCACTGCCAAAAAAAAAAGGTAACAAGAAAAAAAAAGCAAAATCCAGAATGGCATCAATTTTTTCTCTCCAACATGCGTAAAAACGCCGAACCTTGATACATGTTCCTGCAGGGAACTACACAAAGTCAACATAAGACCTTGACTCAGTAACAGTGGAATCAAACATAGACCTATAACAGTGAAATCAAACATAAGACAATAGAAGAAAGCACTATGGTTACCTAAAACCTAAAACTTCAAGACAGGCAATTAATCAACATTTTAATGATTATCCCCTGCAAAAAGAGAGAGAGAAAAAAAAATGTGGCCAATCTGGTATCCCACTGAACACCCACAAGCATCAGAAGGTGAACTGCTTCTTTAAAGCTTAGGCAAAGCCCATCATACCCTCACCAGCATTTCTGCAATAGAATAGATATAATTAAGCAACTCATTTTTTAAAGGTGGAGGATAACGGAAATCATAACATGACATCACCACTCCGGTCAAAACCTCCAAGATTGAAACTTCATTCTTGCAATGCAAGCTTTCATATATAGTCTGAAATCTAGGAAAAAATATTTAAAACCCATGACCTGAGTTCCAGTGCCTGGCCCAATTGCCAGAAAGACCATCTGAAGACTGCTCTAGCACATCTGCGAGTTCCCAGAATCTAATGTTTAATATTCAGAATTTACAAGACCGAATAAATAGCAAAACTATATGAAACTTAAGAACTGGAGAAAAAACTCATTTAGATACAGTATAAAACCCGTTAAGCAAGCGAGAATTATACTTGGAGGAAACAACTGATACAGCATATCTATGCCATAGAAAAGGTTGATTATCTAGATCTTCTACATGGTTACATGTGTGAGACTGGTGCTGTGCTGAAGGGGCCTGATAAATAGCCATGCCAACTTTAGGAGAGATGTTACGAAACAGGACACTAAGAACAGGAAGAAAATATCTGCATCACATTTGCTCACCAAAACAACAGAGCTTGCATAAAATGAACTAAGAAACTATTTCTTAAACACCAATAACAGCCCATTGCAACATTTACAACTCTAGGAAGGAAACTTGCTATTATCAAAGTACAAAAATCTCAAAATAAGCTACTTACCAATATCAGAAAGAAAAGTCAAGTAGCTCACTATAGTTTAGTCAATTGAAAGATAACTTAAGTTATGATCCAGATAGTTAATTAAGAAGAGAATCAATGAGAGAATGCACCTAATAACCAACTCACTTACAAGTCATATACAATCATCATTGAATAACCCCAACAATGCACAGCATTACCTATGTATCATTTCAGCCACCCTTACCCATACTACATCTTCCAAATAGGAAAAATGTTCATATAAGTAAAGGTTCCCCACCTCCAAGATTAACTGTTCCCTATATGTAGGTACTAATTAGTACAAGCACATAGCATTGCCTCAATAATAATTTCTCTGACATCAAATAAATCACAATCAGCATAAGATAGCTAGCCTAATGTTTCAACAATGGCATTTTTCGACTAAATCCTACACTTAACATTCTCAATAAATAAATTAAAAAAAAAAAAACTGCCTAATAGTTACGGTCATTTTCAACCTTTATCATTCTTTGTCACGTTACAGTGGAGTTAGCCTTTTATAATGAGCAAATTCAATGACGAGGGGCAATAAATGTGTTTTGGACAAATTCAGCCACAAACAAATAACACAAGTTCCTCACAACTTTAACTTGCAAACAAAGGGCTATTGAGCACTATTTTTACCAAGAAGATATTCCACAAAAAAAATATGTCCAATTAAACGTTTGACTCAAGATAATCTCAAACAATTGGCTTGTAAAATGTACAATCTCAAATGAACCTAAATGAGCCATATCACAAACCAAATGTGAACAAATTACTATTATTGCATCAAATTAATGTTTGCAATTATGCATAAAAGCAATTCTCAAGCCAAATGTGATAAGAAAGACACTTCACAAAGAAACCAAAAGCTAAACAAATGGAAGTAAAATAAAGAGGCAGGGGTACCTGCTTTCTCTGTCTCGTTCCCTCAACTCTCTTTCACTAAACTCCCTGTCCCGACTTCTCTCTTGCTCTCTTTCTGATCGACTTTGGCTTCTTGTTGACCTCTCTCTCTCCTTTTCCCTGTCCCTGTCCCTCTCACTCTCACGATCACGCTCTTTCCTATCTCTTTCACGTTCCCTCTCTCTGTCCCTCCCATTCCTCTCCTCCCTGTCCCTGTCCTTGTCTCTGTGTTCTCGGCTGCTCCTGTGCCTATCCTTCTCGCCATCTCTTGAGCCTCGTTCCTTGTGCCGGTCAAGATCACGTGATGATTCCTCTCGTGATTTTGAGCGCTTGGAACGTCGATGTTCATTTTCATAATCATCAGCTCTCTCCTCCCTCTTATGCTTTGAACTCCGACTTCGATTCCTCTCTTCGGATTTGACACTATCAATGCCACCATTACCATCTTCCTTCGCCTTTTGAGGCTCAGTATTTTCAACCGTCTTTTCTAAATACTCATATTCATCAAAATCCATAATTACTCCCTTCTAATCTGCAATTAAGACAAAAATCGAGTAATTTTTTTTCTTTTACAAAAACCGAATAATTTAAACTCTGCACAAATACGAAAATGAAACATTAAAGAAATGAATAAACTCCACTAGTTTCACTCGATTAAACTAAACTTGCTCTAATCTCAAACTACTACTTAGTTTTCCCATTGAGACAGCAGAATATTAACAAAATCTGAAATCCAGCAAAATGCTTAACCAAATTCACATTCGAAACTTACTTTCTCGTTCTTTGTGATTTGTTAGCAGTGAAATGAATTATTAGGGTTTGAAAGCGAAGCGTGAGAAATTACCTTTCGTGAACAGAGCAAAATATTCAACGCACCTAATTTAGAGATTTCACGGGGTACCCGAGTACCTCTAGGGCTCAATGCGAGCAATTTTGGCTCCGAGTAATTTATAGTTACTAGAAATAGCGGGTCGGTTTTGGATCCAGGTTTTATGGATTGGGGTTAAAACAAGGCCTATTGCCCAACTTTTTTCTTATGCAACGGCCCATCCACATATTTTTCTAAATCCCTTTTATTTATTTAATTTTAAAGTGTATATGGAGAAATTAATTATTTTTCCGGTATATGTTTTTCCTGGTCTACACCTATCCATATAATATTTCTATTTTTAGCTCTCTTTTGTCATTAATATGGGTAACCTTAATCACTTTTGGTTTATATACTATAACTATAATTAGCTCTTTTATCATTAGTATGGGTACCCCTTAATCTCATTTTGGGGTGAGATAAATTATTTTAAATCAATTTGTTGTTACATTTTTTTTGAAATTAAATGACTTGATCTTACATTTAATTTAATTTAGGTACAAATGACAATATGAATTTAATTTGGTCAAAATATTCACTAAGTCCCTATACTCATATATTTTATCCAATTTAGTCCATATACTTAAAATTGAAGTAATTTAGTTTTTTATTTTAAAAATTGCTTTAATTTAATTTCTATCTCTAACAGCATCTAATTTTACCATTAAAAATGATAATGTCAACGCTAATGTGATGCTAACATGACAAAGTTTGATAATATAGCACCGATATGATGGTCAAGTAGTGCCATGTGTCACCATTGTGATATGTGGCAGTTTCATGTGACATTGACATGATGATGTGGCAATGTCGGTGTGGCATTGACATGTTGATGTGTCAATATCACGTGGCAATGCTAGTACGGGAGATTGAGAAAATGTTTTTTTAAAATAATGCCATGTTATAGAAATTAAATTGAATAAAAATGTATAGTATATGGATTAAATTTAACAAAATTGAGATGTTTAAGAATTAAATTGAAAAAAATATTTAAAAATTACAAATCTTTAATTAGATGATACATGTACTTATTAATAAGTTAAATGTTTAAGTATAAAACATTTATGGTGTTAAGAAAAATCTATAAATATTTTCTTACTTATTTATTTGACTCCATAATAGGTATATTGATTTATTTATTTTACAAAAATTAAATTTAAATTCTCTTTTTATAAAAAAAAATCTAATATTTTATCGCAATAACTACTATTTTCCTTAGCCACCCCTTAGTTTTCTTTTCTGTTCTTTGTTTTTTTCATTACAAGTTTAATTCTTCAATTAATTGTCATGAAATTAAAACAACGATGGCATGTTTACATTTCTCGATTCTGATTTGAATTTTTTCTTAAATTCTTTTAATTTAAAGACCAAACAATTCTCTGAAAACTATAAATTTAGCGATGATTATAAAAATAATTTTTCATTTTGACTTTGCTCAATTCAATTTGGGTATAATAGACCCCTTATTACACTTATATAACCTGAGCTATTCCATTCTTTCAATTTTTTATTTATTTTTTATGTTTTCATTTTGTTTAACATTTAGGTTACATTTTTTGGTTGGAATTTCCTAATTTAAAGACTACTTTTATGGCTAATGAAGTTAAATACAATTGTAAATATTTGTATTATTTTATTTTATATTTACCAATTTTTTGTAAATCTAAATTAACAAATTAAACTTAAATTTAGTATAATTTGATTGTGATTTTTGAACTTAAATAAAATCATTTTATAAGAAATAAAAGATAAATTGGGTAAGAGTTGAATAATTCCAAAAGAATCGGTATTTGTAAATTGTAAAAATTGTAACTAAATTAACTTATTTTGCTAATTTGAATTCAGCTTAAGTTAAAAACTAAGTCAAATTAGAATATAAATTTCAAATTTTTATATACTTATAAATAGAAAAAAGAAAGAATTTATTTAATTTTTTATATTATTTTATTTCAATATAATGCAAGTTATTCATCTAAATTTACTTTAGGTATAAAATTTTTTTTTGGAATATTAGAATTTTTTTATTGAAGGGGAAATCAAACTTAATTTTTCTAAAGAAAATAAATTAATGTACATATTCTGGAATTAAATATTCAAGGAAAAAAATAATATATATATTTTTTAACACCATAAATATTTTACACTTAAACATTATTTAGCTTATTAATAAGTATATGTATCATCTATTTAAATATTTATATTATTTAAATATTTTTTTAAATTTAGTCTCTAAACACTTCAATTTTATTCAATTTATTTATTGTACTATACATTTTTGTTCAATTCAATCTCTTTGACATGACACAGTTTTTTCTTAAATTTTTTTTTTGATTTGCCACATCAACATTATCATGTGGCACTAACGTATCAATATATCATTACCACATCAACATTGCCACATCATCATGTTAATGCAACGTAACACTGTCACATCATCACAACGGTGGCATGTGACATCAACATCACATGACATAAAATGATAATGGTATTTTAATTAAGTTAACTATTAGTTATAAGAGCTTGTTTGATTTAAAATAAAAATACAAAAACTTATTTTGCTCAAAAAAAATATAAGAGTTTAATTAAATGTAATAAAAAAATTAAAACTTATTTAAAACTTTCAAAATAATTTTAGAGACTTTTTTAAAAAGTATGCCTTAAATATTAATTAAAAGACAATTCTATATTCATTAATAACTTGTGTGCATAATTTAAATTTAAGTTTAATTTAAAAAGTATTGAATAAAATGTATTAAATGGAAGCCTCTTTCTATTACTATTACTTTTAGTAACTTGATTTCTATTAGACCTGATAATTCGTATTTTAGTATCACGATTAAGATACGAAATATGATAATGTTAAATACAAACATGATGCGAATAATTATTCATATCAATATCTAAAACACTTATATGAATATGTTAAATAACCATGTAATACAATACGACATACTAACATGTTTATTAAACGTGTCTAAATTTTTTTTACGACATAATTAATAAATACGATTAAACAATTAACATAATTTTTTCTTAACACGTTTAACATGATTAACTTAAAATATTTACAATTAAATATAATTTTATTATTCAAATTTAAAATCAATAATTATAAAAATAATTATAATAAAATTATAATAACATCAAATATAATAACATTTAACTTAAATAACATATATAAAATTATTATCATACTAATAAAATCTATCATTAATATTAAACATTATTTATATATATTTAAACATGATAACATGATTAATTAAACGTGTTAACCGTATCTAACACGGTTTGTGTATTAACCATGTCGATACAATTAAGAAATGAAACACGATAAGATTAAATCCAAACCTACTTAATTAACTCCATATCTTCTCGTATTATGTTCAAAATTACTAAATCTAATTTTTACTTCTATCATAGTTTTTTATTTTCACTGTTTCGTCTTTCGTGTCAAGTATGATATAATTTATTATGAAATTAATTAAAGCATTCTTTTTTTGTGGATGATAAGTTTTGTGTTCATGTAAGATATAAAGTATAATAATCTCATAATTTATTGTTACAAACCAAATTTATACGTGGCTAAAATTGAAATTTAAGTTAATAATGAATTGATGTCGAACTTTTAACTTGATTTTTAAAAAAGAAAAATTGTTCACTGTAAGATATAAAGTATAATAATCTCATAATTTATTAGTTACAGTTCATTACAAAAAAAGAAAAAGATTACATTAAACTATCATAGGTTTTTGCTATCAGTTAGCATTAAACTATCATATTTTCATTGATATATGCCGCCAGTCTATAATATTCAGTTTTAGTTTTTTAATCCTCTGTTCTAACATAAAATCTTGTTTACAAGTTAAATATATAATTGCGAACTAAGTTATCATCCTAAACGACGTAATCCATTAAAGTTGAGAAGGTAGAGGAATAATCTGAGTTAGCAGACCCAAACAGGGAAGGAAATTCCTGCATAAGAAGAAACAGGACCAATGGCACATTATAAGTAACACAACAAAAGGGATATAATAATTTCAGGACCAATCAATCTGCAAAATTTAGCTGCATGTGTCGAACTTCTCCAGGTGTGGGACTTCTCCGGTAGCATTAATCATACCGTTGCTCTAAATGTCAAGCTCTGTGTCATTCTGCCAAGCACTAACCAGCTCATAATGGAGACTGCCCGCCCAGAGTCCTAGTGTATACCTGCAACATAAGCCAGTGAATTCCTCGCAGGGAGGCTTTTCCTGCTTCCTTTTGTACTGTGCAGGTTTGGTCTTTTGTGGTTACCTTCTTGCCTGGTTAGGTTTGTGGATAGCCTCTCCATGTTACGCTTTTGGGGCGTTGATTTCTCCTGGCGACGGGTGGCAGGTGTTTTTACATTGATTCCCTTGAACGATATTTCCCATGTGATTGGTCCCGTGGTACGAGGTGGGCAAGGAAAGCGGATGAGAGGAAGCTGAAACTTTTGATGATTCTGTTGGGCACTGAGGAGGGGATTCTCTCTGAGGGTTGGCTCTGTGTTGAAAGGTTTTTCTGGTGCAGGATTGCTTTGGTTGTTTCATGATCTCATGCACGTGGATTCCGGTCGATGGGCAGAGAATGGCTTGCTCTGGTCTGCCGGAGGAGAAATGGTTGGCTGTGTTGGGGTGGCGTCCTGGCGTCTGATGCTGTTCTCTTTGTGCGATTGTGATATGGTGGGTGACTTCTCCTCACTCCTTTCTGTGTTTGGGAGCCTGGCTAAGGGTTGCTGATCAAGGCTAATCAGCTTGGGGTCGAACGCTCACTGCGCTTCTGGGGATCTCCTTCTTTTGACCAACTTTGGGCTCTATTTGTAAATATTTGGACTTTAGTTCATCTTTTGTCTTCTAGTCGCCCACTCCTTTTCTGTTGACAGGGCGTGTTCTCTTGCTGCTTTCAACCCCAAGGGCTTGCTGCAGTTCCTTCTGTTTTGTACAAGGGCAAAGCCCGTTCTTAAGCTGTCTATGCCATGATGAGTCTTACACCAGTTAGGTGCTAGACTTGAAATGGCACTCAAGCTTTTGGTTGAAAAAAATCCACCTTTCAAAAAAAAAACATAAGCCTGAATTCATGTTTTAGAGGTAAATTTATGTTCCCGAATTTACGTTTTGTGTTTGACGGTATCAAATTTGAAGAGCATATGTAATACCGAAGTTGGTGTTGCCTACTTTTAGGGTCAAATCTTGCAGCGGGAGGAGCAAATGGCTGGCATTATTTGAGGGACATCCTTGTGTGGGATACCTAATAATCCAAGTTCAACCACTAATTTAATAGTTTTTTGTACCTAAATCACGTATCAAATTTACGATACCAATATCTCACCAGAACAATATAAAAATCCACATTAAATTGGTACAAACTTTGATACTTTTTGTAACCATCTAAATTCAACCACTAACAAGTTGCTAATAACAATAAACTTGGATTGTTATATAATATGAGATGTTAATATCATCATTTCTATTTTTTTTTAGAATATGATATAATAATATGATCATGTGATATTTTATACTCTTTACATTTAATGTCATAATGATATAAAATAACAATTAATATTTTAATTAATAAAATATTTACTCTTAACTATGAATAAAACCCTTACTCTCAATTAAAACCTATCCTCACAATAAAAGAATGAAACCTTACTGTCATCTATCAATACAAAAAGAAAACCCCTACTCTTAATTAAAACCTATCCTCAGAGTAATCTTCCTAATTTCTTTCAGTCCTTCATTGCATCCTCAATTTTCTCGAAGTCTGAATCCTCTGAATCCTCACTAGCACGGTCCTGCTGTTCCTCAGATCTATCCTCTGCTGTCTTAAGCTCCTGTCCATGGCCTGCAACTTCCTTTAACATAGTGTCCCATTCTGATAAGGTATCGAAGAACCATTTATGAAACCCTTTAGGACGTTCTGCAAATTCCTTTAACATAGTGTCCCATTTTGATACGGCATCTATGAACCATTTATGAAACCCTTTATAGTTTCTGGTCATAGCAGACATCTCTTTCAACCCCTCATCCTCGACCATAGCTTCCTCTTTCTTCAGTATTTTCCCATCCTTACTAGCTCCCTACACAGCATTACCATTGGCATTAGAAATAATAAATTAACAGAAGGGATAGCAATTTCGTTATTTTCCAATAGAAGAAATTAGACCATGATTTGAGTTTATGCAAAGCCTAAAAGTTTCAAAATTCATGAACAATAATCTTTGAATTAAGCCATATTGCATCCTAGGAAACTAAATTGAAGCTGGTTTTGAATAGGATGTCATTCTATTAACCATATTATGCGTGGAAAACAAGATGCGAGAGGATACAACATTGAAAAAGAAAGGAAACTCAAACATCATCAAGGAAAAAAAAAGCACTGACCCTAGCAGTGGAGCCGTTGGTTTTAGACGATAGGCTGCTCTTCATGCGCGATTCCTTATCTTGTTCTTTCTTATAGTCGTAATAGGTTGTCCCAATCAAGACTAGCCAAGCTATAAAAGCAGCAATGAAACATCCATCAGGAAGAACATGATTCAGAATTAGAGTCAAAATCACCGGTCGCTGAATGTAAAATATTATGTCAGGCTCCTACAACAAATTAAAATACATCAGAAACAATATATTAAAAAGAATAATAAAAGTATACAAAGTTATTCAATTCCCTTCAATCAATATTTTTACTATCATTTACATGAAATTTAATTAAATCTCATTCTTTAGATTTTTATAATAAAAAAATTTTTTTTTTTATTATATTAATACTTACAAAAAAGAAATTACGGATGAATTGTCGTCTGACGGAGAGAGTTAAATAAATAGCGTTGGTAGCAATTAACAGCAAACAAGCGCAAGACATTAGAAGTTGGAGATAGGGAAATAGAGAAGCTAGTGGTACAAGGGCTAGCCGACGTTGGAAATAGGGAAATTGAGAAGCTAGTGGCACAAGGGCTAGCCGATGTTGGAAATAGGGAAATTGAGAAGCTAGTGGTACAAGGGCTAGCCGCTCGATCCAGAACATATTGCTTTCAATCCTATGAATGTCTCGCAGGGCTCTGCTCTCCTCCTGTTTGGCCATTGTTTCACACAAGAGAAGAACTTGGGGGTTGCTGAGAGAAGAGAAGAACTTAAGGTTTGTTTCTGCTGCTGATGCATACGTATATAAATATAAGGTTTTACTATTGTTTTTTTTTTCTTCCTTCTCAGTATTTATGTAGGGCTTGGATATTAGAGTAAAAGTTGAAATCAAAAGTTGTTATGAGGAAAGATCCACGGAAATCATAATCCAATCAAATTAAGAGCCCTTGGCTTGCTGAGAAAGTACTGCCTCCGAAATCAAGAGATGATCAATTCTACTATACTTTAAATCATGAAAACAATAAATGTCAATGATTTGGTGAGTCATAATTACAGATAAAATAGGAATAACGTTTTGTCAACAATTTTTTTGTATTTTATATTTGTTTGTGTTATTATATGTAATTATTTTTTTATATTCGAGTATTTGACTCATTGATTAGTATATGATTTTCTTTTTAAAATGAGTAAAGTTCAAATCTTTTTCTTCAAATAAATAAGTAAATATATATAATTATTCCCTTGGGAATTAGGTTTCATTATTGTTATCTTAATTAATTTGTTTATATTTTAACATTTGTCTAGAGGTATATATGATTCTCCCTTTGGCTGAGGAGTCTTTAATTTATTTATTTTTTTTATTATTAGATGTTGTATTGATGATTATATGACATAACCAATGCAATTAATACTGATATATATATATATATATATATATATATATATATATGCATGTGTATAGCATTTCAAATTCTATACTTTATAATTATCTTTATCTAATTTGATCTTTAAAATTCAGGAGAAAAAACTTAGGTAATTAATGTCATCAATCTATCAAAAAAATTAATCTATATTACTCTTTTCTCTAAACTGTTTAACACCATCAATCTCTTGATTGTCAAGATATTTGCTAGCGAAAAAATTGTTGTATCTGTTCTTCGATAAATTTAATAAGTAGTTTTTCAATTTCCTACATAGCAAACAATTAAAATTTTGTTAAATAATTTATATATGTCAAATTAAAATTTATTTGACTTATTAGTGTCGTTTACTTACCCTCTTATCCATATTGGTTTGTATGTCCAATATTTTGAAAGGGGTAAGGTATCATCATTCATAATCATTAGTAACTTGTAACTCGACACAACAGATATTAAAATAATTAGTTAATGGTCAGAGTTTCAAAATAGTTTTTGTATCTATATATTTTCGTTAATTTAGTCTTTATATTTAAAATTTGATCAATTTAAATCTACGATTTTGAGAATTTGAATAATTATATACTATATACCGTTAGTTTCTATGATGTGACAAATTTAATGACATGACACTGTCACGTGACCTTGACATGCTAACATGGCACTATCACTTGGTATCAAGAAAAAAAAATTTCAAAAATAATCTATGCCATGTCATATAAACTAAATTAGAAAAAATTGAAGTGTTTAAAAACTAAATTGAAAAATACTAATCTTTGAGTAGATGATGTTAAAATATATATATATATATATATATTTAATTGATTATTTGATTCAATAATAGGTACATTAATTTATGGTCAAAGTAGCCATTTAATCTTTGTACTTAAGCGTTTTGCTTCACTATAGTTCTTCTAATATTTTTCATCCAACAAATTGGCCATTACAGTACTAACATGGCAGATTGAGAAAAAACTTTTTCCAAAAATAATCTATGCCATGTCATAGAAACTATATTGGGCAAATTTGAAGTGTTTAGAGACTAAATTGAAAAAAAAAATTATTTAAAAAATACTAATATTTGAATAGATGATGTTAAGAAACATATATAAATATTATCTTAGTTGATTATTTGATTCAATAATAGGTACATTAATTTATGGTGAAAGTACCTATTTAATTCCTGGACTTAGACATTTTGCTTTAATTTAATCCTTTTAATATTTTTCGTCCAAATGGATCGTTACATGTTGACATCAACATTGACGTGGCAGCCTTGGTAATTAGGACACTGACATGACAGCCTTGGTATTTAGGGGTTTTACTCTAACATTTTTTTGTCCAAATTGATTGTTACGGCGCCACGTGTGCATTGACATGGCAATTATTGATGAGATTCGAATCCAAGACCTTTAATGTGATCTTTACCATCACAGCTAAGCCTTTGCTTTTAATTATTTTTTTCTTTTCTTGATCTCTTTTTTATTTTTTATTTTCTTTCTCCAAAATTGTATTGTTTTGGAATCTTTTTCCACTTTCAAAAACTTTAGCTGTAAAAGCATTATAGTCTCATTTTTTCTTTTCTTCTCCCTTTTTCCTTTTTTTTTCTCCCCTTTCTCTCCTCCCACATCTCCTTTAAAGGCTGATCACCATCGACCATTGTCAATGGTCGTCAACAACCAGTCACGACTTGCTTTCATCAACAGCTAGTCACCAGTAAGGGAGATGGTGGGAGGAGAGAGAAAAAAATGAGGAGGTAGAGAGAAAGGAAGGAAAAAAAATGAGAGTCATAACAAGGGTTTAGACGTAGTCATAAAGACCTCATGTTTCGGAGAAAAAGAGAGTGAAGTGGCAACCTCTTGACATTTCATGTCAGCAACTCAAACCCATCTCATGGGCCATATCAATAACTAATGCCACGTCAGTGCTGATATCATCATCATAATAGTCAATTTAGACAAAAAATATTGGAAGGACTCAATTAAAGAATGCTCAAAATTAATGAATTAAATTATTACTGTCGTGAGTATAGGGATTGAATTGAAGAAAATGTCTAAGTACAAAGATTAAATGAGTACTTTGACCATTAATTTATCTTATTTGTAAAGATTAAATTTAAATTCCTATTTTATAAAAAATCAATATTTTATAAAATTATTATTATAAACATCAAGATTTTGAGTACTTGATAAAATATTTCTTTTTTTTTAGAAGAATTTAACTTAAATTTAATTATAAGCTAAACAAAATATTTAACAAGACAATGATGTGTAGTCTGACTTGGCATTTCTTGGACACATGACGCATTGGCATGGGCCCTTTAGGCCATGCCAGTCTGCTTTACCCGGTAGATGCTGGAGTACCTAAGTGTAATTTTCCTTTCTTCAAATACCAAATGAACAATTTCATTAAAGTTTTGGTACTAAATTTATAATTAACGCAATCAGACATGTTGTTGGTAATATATGAAGAAGAGAGAAGGATTATAGTTATCAGTACTAACACAATTTAGCAATAGGACAAATCAAATTGAACTTCTCGTAGAATTCGAAAGAAATGAATGTGAAAATGCTACAGGTCAACATACTAAAATAGTTTCTATATTTATACATTTTCATCAATTTAATCTCTGTATTTCAAACCTGATCAATTATTTATTTGTTTTGCTAATTACAATTCTCTGCTTTTTAATTGAATACTAGACTGATTATTTTTATATGTGCGTGGATTGTACCGGGACCTTATAAATAAATTTTTATGGCAATCTTCCTTTGTTTTCTATCTATTTCCTGTCATCAACTCAGCTGCTCCTTTTTGCAGTAATTGACTTTGACAACAGTGATGTTGCCTGGAAAAAATAGGATTCAAGTAAGGAGTTACAGTAGTAGAATCCAGCATTGAATGATCAGGTGTTACTTCTATTAAACGAATGAAAGATGAACTTTTCAAGTGCCTTATTCAGAGGTTTAACTGGTGGTTACTGGAAGGGAGCTTTTTAAACAGTTTGGATGCTCGGAGAGGCTCTATCAGGGTGTTTTTGGTCCATTACTTCAAGTGGGTTTGTTTGCTCCAGCAGAGCTATGTAGTGCTGCAGCTACTCTAGGGGTGCTATATTATTTAATTCTTGCCCATCAGGTTTGATTGTTTAAATTCTTTAGAAATATTTTGATCTCTGCAAAGGGATTTAATAACGATATCAATGTATGTTTAATCAAGGAAATCTATAAAAAACAGTGACAGATGAGGCTTTCTGGACCCTTAAGCTACATAGTATTTTCAGCAAAACTCCAGTTCCTGTCACATGTAGTTGAAAATATATCCTGATCTTTGCTGAGAGTCATATTTCCGTGTTCTAATTTATGTCAAACTCTCGGCCCTGATTCATATCTTCTGTCCCTAACTTAACCATCTGAAAATATCTCCATTCCCTTTGCATTGTCATTCTGATCTTTTAACTGCTATTTACTCAAATTGACCATGTAAAGTTTTATTTCATGGATGGTTATAGAAACATTTCGATGCAGTATTTTACCGTGAAACCGCTAGGGAGAAGATTTTTGAGCCATGGGTGGAGTCTGAAGGCCAAAGGTTGTGAGACGCTGGAGGATAAAAAGGTGACCGATATCATCTTCAATGAGGAAACAGGTTGCATAACCAATATTTTTTTATTTTCCTTTTTTTGGTCTAATTGTTTTCATCGAAAACAGTTGATATTATGTATTGAATATACCAGGTTTCCATCCCAAATCCAAGCAATGCTTGTGCTGGATTTGATGATTTATTCTTTGACTTGAACATAATTCATGACGAGCATAAAGATGGAAAAAGCCCTGATTGATTTGAATTTCTATTTCAAAAGCATCAAAACTAGAGATGTCAAATTTATACTGTACCATCATCTAAGGCACTAGAGTATATATGCACACAGGAGTTTGAACCGTTTTTTCTTTTCTAAAAATAAAGGTACCCAGCTGAGTCAGTTTCTTCACATCTTCTAGTAATTCATTCTGCACTTGGTAACATGACGGCGCAGCCATAGCTGATACATGACCATATGAAATGCATCATATTTGATGGGAGGTGAGTTCCACTGTAGATGCCTCTGGACCTGATTTGCAGCCAGACGAAAAAAGTAAATTAAATTTTACAATTTCAAGGAGATTGAAATTTAAAAAGAAATTTTCTATGATATTCGATGCGTCATTTTTATCACTAGTCAACTTCGTTACCTGCACAGTATTGTAATGCAGATATCTGAATTTCTCTTTGGATATTCTCCCAAGAATGAGCTTAAGCCGTTCAATGTCATCTACCTTGATTATTATAGAAAACTTATTCCAGTCAAGAATATCATTGAATGGCAAATCATGCTCGTCGGACAGGATAACTGGAGGAAGAAGAGAATTAAACAGCTTAGGAAGCAAATCACAATCGATGAAGGAAAATAAATCAACCAGGACAGGGAACAACCTTTCTACATATACAAAAGCTAAGGAAAGAAGGCAAAAAATGAGAGAAAAAAAAAGCATTTATAAACCAACATGTTAGAAAATTAAAGATCTTACCAGGGACACATCCATGGTGAATGGAGAGTGCTATACGTGCGTCATGGACATGAGACAAACCAGGAAAAATGCAAAATTTAGATCGGTTGTAGTACTTTTCTAGGCTTATGGCGTTTCCGGTGTATACCGGCCAGAATGTTCGTATATCCCTGCAACATTGGCATGGTCGTACGCAAGTCACAGCCTTATTCTAATGGAGAAGTTAATTATAGCAGATTCAATCAATGCAAGAGACATTAAATAAAATAAATCCCAAGTCACAGCCTTATTCTAATAGAGAAATTAATTATAGCAGATTCTATCAATGCAAGAGCCATTAAATAAAATAAATCCCATCAGTTTAATTGTCAACGAATGTTCATGTCAAATTTCAAGGGCATATGGAATACCAAAGTTGGTGTTACCTATTCTCAGGGTCAAATCTTGCAGCGGGAAAAGCAAACGGCTGCATTATCTGAAGGAGGGTTAAATCCTTTCGTGGGATGTATCCATCATCATCTCCACTTGCACAGACAACTCGAATTGAATTCTTGACAAGATGTGGAACTCCTACAGTAGCCTTCAACCCAATGTCATGGCAGGTCAAGAAAAAGTGATCAGTGCCTAAAGTTCTATTCCAGAAAGGGTACTTCACCATTAGGCTCTGAACAAAATCTTTCACATTTCTTGTCATGTTATCATAAGAGAGTCCCTTTCTGCTCATTTCATAACAAGAAAGGGGAATGAAGAAGAGGTGAGCCTTCTCAGGATCGTTGGTCAGAAACCCACTTTCTTTAATATTTTTAAAGAAATACCCTTCACTGGTATATTTTCCACCGCCGACGAAACCCTGCTCTGGATAATAATAGGTGTTAGGATCTTCGGCGTAAACAAAGATCTTAAATTCATTTTCCATCTCTGCATAGTCCAGCTTAAAAGCCTCCGGCAAGTGAACCACGGATGCAGTTGGCTTCAAACCAAAACGCAAAGTTAATAAAAAAATAAAAACAAAAAAATGCAAGAAAGTGATAAAAGATAACTTACCTCGGGCGGACGTTCGGCTGGACGTTCGGAGCAACAGAAGTAGTCCAAGATAACCGCGACCGAAGCGAATAATGGGGAGAGCAGAAAACAAGCCAAGATTAATACGATCCATTGCTGATTAGTCATAGTCATTTTCTTGGGAAAGAGGGAAAGAGTCGAAAGAGAGGGAAAGAGAGGGAAAGAGTCGAAAGAGAGGGAAAGAGAGTAAAAGAATCGAGAGAGGGAAAGATTCGAAAGAGAGGGAAGAAGCGGCTTGGAAGGGTGTCTTAACGGTCGATGGATATAAAGAAACTTCAATAAAACGATTAAACTCGCAGCCGTTTTACCAACACGCAGCCGTTTTACCAACACGAACTCATAAACTTGCGTAGTGTCTATTCCAGATCCAACAATCCTACTTCAGGTATGTGACAACCTAATAGATTAGAAAAAAACTCTTACTCCACAGTCATTTTCCTCTTTAACAGTTTTAGTATGGTACTGTATAATATGGCAAGGCATATATGTTAGCCTGGGGCAAGTATTGGGCACGTGGGTGCTGATTGAAGTCTCCTTGATGTAAAACATCATAACTAGCATTAGATGTGTCTCTTATGTCGCTCCCGGTTTGCTTCGTCTCGAAGAGCCAGTCTTGATGTCCAATGTCAAAGTGCTCAGACAGCAAGGAAGGGGGGAGCCAGTTCCCGACTAACTCTGAATTGTGATTCTATCTGCAGAAAGCTAATTTCAGAGCAGCTGGATGTTGGAGCCATTTCAGACTTCTCATCAGTAGCAGGCACACCACAATCAGATGAAAGTTGCTCTTTGACAGGTGTAGGATCCAATTCAAGCTTCTTTTGGACTCCAGAATCCAGCATTAAAGGGGAGTGGAGCAAATACTGACCATAGGGACATGAAGTAGAGTATCCATGATCCAGGACATCATTGCTAGCGTTGGATGTCTTGCAAATGCATGCCGCCTCTGTGTGGCTTCCTCTCAAAGAGCCCCTCTTGATCACCAACGTCAAATTGCTCAATCTGCAGGGGACGGGGAAGCCAGTTCTCCACTAACTCTCTGAATTGTTCTGTCAGAGTCATTTTGGATTTCTCATCCATATAGATCCTAGCTGTCTGAGAGGAATGACAGAGCTCTCTTTAGAGGTGGTGGAACAAACTCTTGGACGTCAGTAGCTGGCACACCAGAAGCTGAAGAAAACTGCTCTTCGACAGGTAATTCAAGCTTTTTCTGGACTACAGAATCCATCATTAGGGTAGAGCAGTCTGTTTTGCTGGATAGGGCTTCAGGAGTCTTGTGCGTTTGCAGCTGGAAATCAGTCTGAACGATATTTCCTACAGTAAAAACATGAAGAGAGAATATCAATGTCAAAAATTCAGAAGATAACTCAACAACTAGAAAATAATGAACAAATATTCGCTAACCATGATTATGGCATTCATTGCGGGATCTGCTGTTTCTTTTCTTACGAATGCTTTGGCTGTAGTCTGAAGACTCATAAAAGCTGTCAGATATAGGCTGCTTAAGCTCTTCAGTAAGGCTGCTCGACTCCATCTCCTGGGTTCCATATTCAGTTTTACCTTGGATTTCACTTCTTCCTCCACCTTCATTGCTCCTCAAACGCTTACGCCTTTCACGATGACCTGGTTTTTTCTGGCAAATCTCTCCTTGCTCTCCCTTTCTTTCCTCCTCTTTCTTGCTTGTCCCTTCCTCCTTCATTTCCCTTTCAGCTTTCACTCTTTCTCTCTGAACCTGTACGGCCAGAGAAAAATGTAACACACGCTATGTAATAAAATTTCACAAAATGGGATGTAATTTTATAAAATTAATTTGTATAAACTTAAGATGAACCAATGTTTTACTTTCTGGAGACACGTGTTCAATCACCGTCCAGTTTATCCAGAAAATCTTTTTATTAACAGTATTCCTCTTTATTCACCAAGCTGGCTAATGTCTTAAACCAGTCACATCCACGCTAGGCTTGACAGATCAGTAGCATGATTGATACCAATTATTCATGTTATGAAGAAATTTTTTAAAAGCCCCACAATATAGAAGACAACCGACTAAATGCTATTGATGCAGAGGTGGTGGAACATGCAAGAAAGCCAGGGAAATGAATAGTAAATTCAATATTCTGAAGCAAACTTAAATGCTAATAGAAATTTCTCGACTCAGTGGTTCATTAGTTAACTTAATATTTTTTCCCTATGATTTCTTCACTCAAAGCATGTAGACTAAACACCACTCTACAGTCGATCAAACCCTCGTTGAGATTTCTACTGATTATTTGTTTTCTCTTTTTAATCAATGTTGGTCTAATCCTCAAAAGAGAGGGAAATCAAACTTCAGAATCATTAAATGAAGAAAAAGAGGTAGTAATAGACTTAAATGCACTCTAGAATTAGAAACTTCTGATCAAGATCCAAGGAGAGCAGGAAAGCTTGCTCAAAACGAACCTTAATCAGCTCCGAAAGAGCCTCCCCACTCACTCCATTCCGCACGTACCCCGGCGAGGGAAACGGTAAGCACCGTGACATTCTCGGAACAAAAACCCAAATACCTAATAACGAGGTAATTGATTTAAATGCAGAAAACAAAGTTTCGCCGGAAAAAAAAAATTCAAAACCATAGAACAGAGCGATCGTTTTTAATGGCAGTTATCTGGGTGTCTTTCGAGGTTTATGTTGATCCTGGAGAGCTTTCAACTAATTGATATTTAAATCTTTCTTAGTTATTAGTAATTAAAAGTGAATAAGAATGAAACTCTAAAGGGCGAGAGTTTGAATGTGATAGGGATTAACAGAAAATTCTTGTGGATTTTGATATTAATACTTGTAGAGAACCGTGAAAGGGCAGCTTCCGAGGACCAGTGAAAAGTCCTTGCGTGCTACTTCCATAGCTCATGAATTTCCCGCGTGTCGTTTTTATTTTACCTTTTTAACCCTCCTCTTTTCAATATTTACCATCTTTTTATTTTTTTTAAGGTTTATTTGTTTTGATTAAAATATTTTTCAAAAAATGCTTTCAAGATTTATACTTGTTTATTTGGAAGACAAAAACTTTATGTCAAATATAAAACATTTTATGAGTTAATGAAGAATTCAAATGAAATTTTTTTATAAAAAAATAATTTAAACTTAATTTTTGTAAAAAAAATTAATGTATATATTATAGAATCAAATATTCAAGTAAGAAAATATTTATATATATTTTTAACATCATAAATATTTTACATTTAAATATCATTTGACTTATTAATAAGTATATGTATCATCTATTTAAATATTTATTTTTTTAAATATTTTTTCAATTTAGTTCTTAAATATCTCAATTTTATTCAATTTAATCCCTATATTATACATTTTTGTTCAATTTAATTTTTATGGCATGGCAAAGAAATTTTTTTTCAATTTGTCACGTCAATATATTAATGTCAAGTTAACATTATCACATCATCATATTAATGTCATATGATATTATCATGTTAATATAATGATATCATGTAACATTGTCACGTCATCATGTTGATACTACGTCACTAAAATATATCATATCAACGTTAATGTTATTACCTTTAATGATAAAATTAAATACGATTAAGAAAAAAAGATTAAATTAGAACAATTCTCGAAATCAACTAATTAAATTATTTTAATTTTAAATACAGAAATTAAATTAGAGAAAATATCTAAATATAAAGACTTAATGAATATTTTAATCATTTAATTTTGATATAAAAAGCGAGAGAAAAGAGGGAAGAAGAAGGCCTTCATTGGGCTCCATTAGATTGACAGAATAATTTTTTTGCTCAAACCAAATGGGACGTGCTTTTTTTCCTCTTATTATTACACCACATCAGGTTACATAAAAAATATAAGCTCTTCCGTTTTCTTCTTTCACTTGGCCATGATTTCAACCAAACACAAAAGTAAGGAAATGTATCATAATGATCAATTACTCCAAAAAAATAAATAACATTTTTTTTCACCAAAACTGCATCTCCCATTAGGTATTTCTGGCCATAACAAAGAATTGCATAACATCTACTACAAGCCTAATTTGACTTAGGCATTCTATTTGAAGTCGAGTTATCGCTATTGAATATTCCAAATCTATCTTTTCCACCCATATCGCCATTCGGCCTCTGGCTACCATTGAACTTTGAGCCAGGAAAGTTCGGAGTAGCTCCATTTCCTCCTAGGCCACAATTCCTTAGAGATGCATACCTGTTTCCCTCCTTGCTCCCATGTACCTCTGCTCCTATACCTTGCTTGCCAGATGAATTTGCTGTTGGAGTGCTAAATATCCCAAAGCTAGGAGCTGGAGTACCTGGAACATCAGAATGAGACGGTCGTTGCTTGGGCAAGTCATTAGTTTGAGGCCTCAAGTTTCTAACCAGAGAAGCGTCATTCCCAACTTGCTTTGTTTCTCCCAATGAAGATGAGGCATTCATATTTTGAGGTGCTTGCTGCCGTTGATATGAGAACCGAGGTTCTGACCTACCTGACTCTCTTGTATTCTGGCCCATATGACCCATTGATCTAGCAGGTGGAAACTGATTCCTTGGCTCACTTTTTCTGTATCTATTCTCAGTCCCAAGGGATGTGTCTGGATGAGAGTATTCAGTGGAGTTAGCTACTGGCTTGGGATGCAAAAACTTTGATGCAAAATCATTTCGTGAGGAGTTAACTGTGTGTTGAGCAGCATGTATTCCCTTACTCGTAGAATTTGATGAGAAGCCTCCATTAAGATTAAATAATTTGTCAAAATCATCACCAGATTCAGAGACCGACCAAGCAGTCTTCTTGTCCTCAAAATTTTTACCCTGCATTTGCATTGGTGAAGATCTAGGCAGGTCATCTTCATCTGAAAGTATCTCATTTTCAGACTCTGAGATGGATTCAATAGAATCATCTTCAGGCACCATGGGCTTACGTTCGGCCTTTGTATCCTCTACAACCTTTGATGTTTTTCCACCACCTTTCTTCAATGGGCCAAATTTGACATGCCTGACTACAACATATGCCTGTTTTCTCTCCACCCTTGGCCCACTTTCCACAACAGATACATCTTGGATCTGCATAATAAGGTTTAGAAAAAAAGGGCGGGCTTAGGGGGAAGAGGAAACAGATACAAGGAATCAAAAGTTCACATCAGACACTAGAAGAAAAAAATGCAGAAATGTGAGATACCAAGTCAGTGAGACGAGACAACAGTCCTCCCAAGTCCTCGTCTTCATCCTCCTTACCCTTGCCCATGGCCATACACTATTAGAGAACCACAGAAGACAGTTATTAATATTCATCAGAACCATGATAACTAATCTGAATATCACCAATTTAGAGACTATCAGGCAAACATGCCACAATTATTTTGCCCATCAGAAGACATGAGCTTTTCCATACTTTGGCCCTACCACTTTCAGAATTATTTTTGAATCCAGGCTAAATTTTTTTTTCTTTTTTTAAGTCAAAGTACAGAGTATTTGGCACACAAGGCAAACATCATCACCATATATGTAAAGAAAAAACATAGAAAACAAGGGAATTGGAAATACAAAAGATCTGCTAGGATCAAAACTTATCTCTTCTGAAAAAAAAATTGGGTACATACTACTGTATCATCATACAACAGCATAAAATAGGAAGCAAATAGAAGCACTAAAACAGAAGAGTCTACCAGAATCAGGGGATAAAATAAAATAAAAGTGGCTACAAATCTCAATTACTACCTAATCATTAATCTTGCACCACAAAATTACACTTACAAACTAGTAAAAACATACTTTAATTAAATCATTAATCCCTCAAAGGATTGGAAGTAAGTACCTTCACTCGATAACCACGTTCCATTAATCTTATAACACTATCTGCCTTCATTTTAATGTCTTTTGCTTCCTGCAGAAGAAGAAGAAGAAATTTTGTCATGGTCCCCATCTCTGCTTGGAGTCTGCTTTACTAATACAGGGAACATCATCAAAATTTGAACAAGGAGGGAATAAGTCATCCACTGAACCATTCAAAAAATATCAATAACAAGAAAATCCCATCTAGGTCATGCCATAATCTATTCCTCTGTAAAATTATGAATCTATGGATTACTGGCTCCAGGTATAACAAATTGACAAGGAAATGGCAATGGACAATCTTTTTTGAATGCAAATGCACTTTATTCAAGGAGTAATTTCATTGCAGTTTACATGTCTACTTACCCTCCCAAATCTTTACATGATACTTACAGTACATGTCATAAGGTTGGGCCCTTAAGGCTCATGTACCTTTCAGCCAGTATGGATTGATATAGAGAAGTCTACACATGTTCGAAACTTGAGCAGCAGATTCAAAATATCAGCTTAAATTTGTGTATCTGGCATTAAGCAGTTCAGAAAGAGCCACAGATGAATAGTTTAAAATTTTTCATAAATGCTCTTATTATGTGTGACTACGTTGTCCAGCCTTAAAACATTTTTTATTTCTTTTATCTTTAGTACTATTGCTGATTGGATGTTTTGCATCATGGTTTCAGGATGTATCAATATTGAATGGATGATAAGAAAAAGATACAAATTTCTTAAAGAAAGAACTTACTATTTTCCCAGTGAATCGAATCTCTTTGCATTCTCCTTTCTTTAGTGCCTTTCCTGACTACAGAAAAACAAAATTATCAAGCTAAAGAACAGGGCATAGATAACGTTCTTTGAAAAACAGGCAGGTCCACCATGCATGAGCAAACACACAGAGACACACATAAAGACAACAATAGTCAACTTCAAGTATGATGGTGGTTCATATCAATTAAACAACAATAATAATTGTTTAACACATCAAATATATTATGGCACTTCCTGAAAGTGTCACATAGTTAACTGATATGTTAGAAAAAATCAATGCGAAACAAGTTCATTAGGAGACCATGGGTCTACTAGCTTGCTTAGTTTATTATCTTAATTCTTGCCAGTAGGCAAAAACATTGCACAGTAATAGTGCAACTGCTTTTTACTAAATAAGCTCCAGTCTCCACAAATTACAGGGTGCAAAGGCCATGTTGTTTTTGCTCTTATTCTCTGGCCCCTGGTCTAACAGGACCTGTTGCTCCAAGAAACTAGGTATCTAATCTTGGAGGCAGATCTTACTTCAGATAAAATAATTGAACCTAAAGCAAGGTTACACATTCAAGTCATGCACTCTCTTAAAGAATATTTGTTATTTCATCTTGAGAGCAACGTGAACAAATACATGAATTATCATGCAACCTACCTTGCTTTTAGCACGATCCTTTTCCATTACTCGTCGCTTGTATCTTTCCTGATTGTAGTCCATCAGTTTACAAACAGGGGGATTGGCACTTTTTTGAACCTACATCAGTCATACAACTTCTATTAGATCCCATAGGAGATAAAAGTTGGCATAAAGGTTATTCTTCTAAAAATCTTTCAAACAGTGGCCAGATCATCAAAGAAGTTACCCCATAGCATGATGAAATAAAAGGAAATGGAGATAAAGCTCCAATACCAAGTGGCAAATCACATTAAAATTAACCATCTAGAAATAAAGAGAAATTGTAACTTGTGATAAAAAAGATGTTACATCCATTTTTCTAAGGAAAGCAAAAGCATGTTAGCTATGATTATAGAACTCCTCACCACTTTCGGCAGCTAAAAATTACCGATAAATAAATGAATGGAACATATCAGATAGAAGAGACCTAGAGAAATGGGTTTTTTCCTTTTACAAATACACACACACACACACACACACATATACATAAAATGTAGAACAGCAGGAACCAGAGCAAGTAAAAAGAGTAGTAGGCAGTTAGAGTAACCTAACCACTCAATTGAAATCATATTTACCTCAACTAAATCAAGATCAAGAACCTTTGCACGTCTCAGTGCTTCATGAATTGGGATGATCTCATGACCTGTACATATGCATAAATCATAAATTGATTTATTTCTAAAAGCAAAGGACTAACATTCCATTTTAGATAATCCAACGCAACGTATAGAATAGCTGTTATCACAATCAATAATAGAAACCTTCCACTTTTCTCTCTCATTTTAACTTCAGTTCAGTAGTCTTAAATCCTAATCCTAAGTGAGTGCCCCTCACAAGTTCACATCCCTATAACCTCAACGCCGGCATATGTGAAAAGGTCCTCTATTTTGCTCAATGGGAAGAAAGGCAGCGTCACATACCTTCCTCTGTCACCAATCTAATAACATCAGCTTTGATTTGCTCATTCAAACGCTTCTCAAATTTGCTCGGCTCTTCCTTATTATTATACTTTCCCTGAAAAAAACCAATATGCTAAATCAATCATTCATCCTTCCTAAGCACCACAAACTTCCCATATCCATTACTCAAAATTCAACAAACTATATACAAATTGTAATCAGAACCCAAGTATCCTTTTAATCCAACCAAAACCAAAACTCATTCAGAAATAAACAATAGTTCCCCATCAACTAAGTTTTAACTAAAATTGATATAATTTGCAAAGTTACCTGAACAGGGGCAGCAAAAAATCTAACATTACCGTAAAAATAAGATGGTCTCCCGTCAATACTGCTAACGGGTTTCCCTAAAACAGATGTTCTTATCGGATCAATAGAGGATGCATAAGGAGTTTGAAAGTAAAATCTCCTGTATTGATTTGATATGAGCTGAAGCCTAGATTGATTGATTCTACACCAAAACGCCATGTTTTTAGCTCAATGTAGCAAAAAGTGGCATCCTTTGGGAGCAAACAGGTAGGGTTTGCGCAGAGAGAGAGAGAGAGAGAGCAAAACCCTAGTTAAACTAGTTTTCTGATTCGGGGCAAAAAAATTTATGTCTGGTCTGCCAACGTAGCAGGTTCCCAGGTTTCAGTTGCATACTTGCAAGATAACAAACTCTTGTCTGCCGTTTTGGACTAACGACTCCGACCGAATCAAGCCCAATTGTCTATGAAATTCTGATGGGCCTTCTGCCACATTAGGGTTTCAATTTGATAATCTTGGGCCACGTTTAACATAACTAACCTCCATTATGCTTAACATTTAACTTCTCATAAATTTTCATTATAACCCCACTTGATTAGTTTGACATAATTCGATAATTAAAGATAAAATATAGTTTGAATAGAGATTTTAAATCTAAATCATAATTTTTTTAATTTATAAAAACGTAGTAATTACGTAAATATCAAAATCAATAACGGAACTTGATGTCAATTGATATTGTTATTAGTAATTTTTTTCATTATTGCTAGTCAATTTTTACTTGTATATATAAATTTTTTATAATTTGTTTTAAGTGTTGAATCGGTGGATATCGTTGTTTATTGTTTTTAATCTTGAAGAAAACAAAATAACCGCATTGATTAATTATTCTTTTTGAATTTTTAAATTCATTCCCAGCAAAAGCCCTAACAAGAGAAAGATTCAAATTTTATCAAAAGCAAACAAGAAAACAATTATATTTAATGAACAAGTGAAACGCGGGACGCAATCAAGTGTTCAACGATACATCCATATTTTTTTTTAATACGCCAAGCTTTTGAGTTTTGAATTATTATAATTAATAAAGTTTTGTCAAAAGAAAATTTTAATATAAAGATCAGTTCGTAAGTGGCAAATACGTTGGTATAATAAATATATTTTAATACCCATATGTTAGTCGAGCATTATATGCATTATTTAAACCCATGCAAAAAAGTTCGTGCTTTATTTTTTTTTTTTTTTGTTTTTGGGATTTGATTCGTATTTTATTCGTTATGAATTTTCATATAAGGATCAAAGGTCAGCAAACCACCAAGAAAATAATCCCTTTTTTTTTATATTTTTTTGTCCAACAATGCTTCTTTGCCTACTTTGTTTGATTCATTGACAGGATAAAGCTTAAGATTTAATTAAATTTAATTGCCCATGAAACATTCCCCAGATGGAAACTGAAATCCAATATGCCCTCAGAAAAATAATAAATTAATGTCATCAACATTAATTAATCCTATCTTCCGTAATCACGAGGAATTGAATCCGCGTAATCCATGGATTTGAGTCTTTGATTTTAATAGATGTGAGTCAAGAAAAGAAAATATTGAAAGCGAGTGGAGCGAAAATTTAAAATATGATTGGACAAACTTGATGAATAAAGAGACTTTTTTTTTTTATTCGAGAAAGAAACAGTCCGAAACTTATTAATCGTACATCGATTGTTAGACCAAAGTTTTGATAGAAATAAAGGGGTTTAGTAGGAAAAATAGATGTTAGTAGTGGGAAGGAAAGTTTGAACCAATGAAGCATGAAACAGGCAGGGGAAAAGAGATAAAATGGTGCATATGATTCCCTATTGAATGTGGTTCAGAATGTGGATAAGATTCAGTTTGTTTAACCCAAAATCAGCTGCGGAACAGGAACATAACTATCCAAGGGAGGTACCTAAATAGTGTATTTATTCAAAGTCATGGGGTCAAACATGATGTAAAATTAACCTAATTCAGACTGTGTGTATAATTATTGTTTCTACACCATGATATTGACTTTTTGAGCTAGGTTTTTTCTTGTTGGGAAAGTTACGTTTCAGTTTTAAACCTTCAATTTTCATTAAATTGCAATAATCACACCCACCAATTGCTTAACTTTTTCTACATAGTCTGATTCAATGTGAAGAAGTGTGCGTTGGGTTCACCTTGTCTCTGTCATACACAAATATATTTTAACATTAAATTGATTGATTATAATCACTTGAAGTCTCGTTTAAATAATAAAACGAGGCGAGATTTGAATAAATATCTTAAATTCGAGTTGCATTGCTTTCTCTCTGATGATTTTATTGATATATTTGTTGGTTCTAATATTCAATAAAAAACATTTTTGGTTACCCTTTGCTGCCCCATCTCTTCCAAGTTCCAAGGATCGAATATTTAAATTGAAGAGGTACGTGTAGGGCTAAAAAATTATACCCACAAGCCTAGTTGGATGCCATGCCTGCCAATAGAAAGAAAAGCATTCAAGTCTGAAAGCAACTCGAGGGAACCATGCGCGGGCCTATATATCCTAGTCTTGTTTCTTTGAAGAAAAAAGACCACCATTCAACATAATTAACAGTCGGCAGTCATATAATGAACTATATTTTCATATGACAGAAGATCAACAGAAAGTTTGTATCGCTTGTAATTTATGTACTTATATTTTCATAGGAACAAGCCAAGATCCCCTTTGGAGGAGAAAGATTGTTGTAATTGTAACATTTAAACAAAATCTGATTAATTTATCAATTTATAACTTTTTTTTATAAAATTTTGCTTATTTTTTTGTTCTTGAAGTGACTTTGAAAAATACCTAAACAGTAGTAACTATATATGATTTAAATCACGCTCATGTATCTAAACATGTATGTGTATGTGTAGATTTTTTTGGTTCATCTGTCGATTCTTATTGATTGTTTAAAGTTGAAACAATATTTCATTTTTTTAATTAAATTCGAGGATTGGTTATATGTATACAATAAAATGTTTTTTTTTTATAATTGGGAGAGAGGAGATTAAAATTTTACTTTTAAAGTAAGGAGATTATACATCAATCACTGAACTAAATACTCGAGTGCATATACAATAAAATGTTTATAAATTAATAACTTTTATTAAATAATATTTTAATCAATCTCAATTTAAGACCAACATGATAAATTAATAATTCATTAACTTTATAAGATAATATATTTTTAAAAAAAAATACATAGGTCTCACTTTATATATAAATTAATAATCTCTTTATACATCAAAATTATATATATACATGACTCAATTAGAAAGTTTTTGTAAAATATGATTTCAATTTACTTATTTCTTTTTGAAATTGATGTCTCCTTAGATCTCATTTCTAACTTTTCATAATAAATTAAGAAGCTTTGGCATAGTGTTCTCATATTGTAAAAAAAAAAATTATGTAATGTAATTGTTGTTTTAAATGCGTCTTTGCTTGAGACAGACTTTAGTACAAAACTATCGTCTTCAATTTCATTTTTGTATCATTGTTCATGACGTTCTTAATAATTTAATCGTTACGAATAATGATAATTCATAATTAAATAATTAGATAATATTCATTATTTTTGAAAGAGAAAAAAATCATAATACACAATACATGTGTTAAGTTCAATGTTTTAGAAAAAAAAAGAATACATTGATAAATTATTTTTTATTAATTAATGTATAAATTAATAAATAATTAATTTATCGATTGAATAATATATCAATTAATTAATAAATTTCATTATCCAAGGGTATTAATTTATAAATATTTTATTGTATATATATAATTAATTCAAGACTTTATTAATTTTTGGTAATTAAACTCCTAGCTTTTCATTAATGTCACCAATTTGGAGTATCTATACACTTTTTTAAAAAATATATACGTTGTAAAATTAGTGTATGTATATATATATATATATATATGATATTTTTAAAATTTTTAAATTATTTAAAAAAATTTAAATAAATTTTTATTAAGTTTAATCAAATCCATATATTTTTATTTTAATCAAACAAACCGTTACAACTAATAGTTGACTAATTACTGTAGTCAAAATGACAAATGTCATTTTATACTTACTGAGTATTGACATGGCATGTTGACTTGTCATAATTTAGAATGAAATTACCACATGATCATATCATGTCACATCATAATCCATTAAAACAAGTCAACATGTCACGTAACATAAAACAAACATGCGTCATTTTAATTAACATCATTTAGTCAATCGTTAATTATAATGATTTATTTAATTCAAGCTAAAAATATATTAACTTAAATAAATATAATAAAAAAATGAAAATTTATTTAAATTTTGTTGTCAAAATTTTTTTTAAAATACGATACCTATATAAAATTACTTAGTTTACAACGCCAATAGGTATATATTTTTTAAATCACTGTATAGATACCCAAAATTGCTGACAATGAAAGGTAGGAGTTTAATCACCAGAAATTAAGTATTTCAAATTTTCAAATTTTCAAATAACAGGGGACCCCTCTTTAGATTCATCACATCTTCGAATGTCAGTTTCGAATCCGGGTGATTCCAAATGTCATGCAATGCGTTAATTAATTTATATGAAATCGACCATTCATCCTATTAATGTAGGATGATAATTAAAATAATGGAATTTCCAATTATTTTTGTTCAAATTCCATAAATCTTTGCATACATGCATCATAGCACACATCACCAACAGCCGTGAGGACAGGCTGTTCATCTTTCACATGGAAAAGGCCTCAAAACATTGCTTTCGGCAATTGTTCAATGGCAGCACTTAACTAGGGCTTGTTTCTTTCGAAAATGATCTTCATATATCTTCCAAGTCAATGGTAACTGTGATGCAAAATCACAAATACAAAATTTTGTCGTTTTGATGTATACGGAATCAACAATAATCATAAGAGATGCTTCTGTTTGATTGTTATATTTTTACTGTTTATTTTTTTTTATTTCTCGAAAAGATATTATGAAAAAACGAATATTAATTAACTAAAAGATAAAATCATATAATTGAATTAAAATAATATTTTTCAGATTTGAGCCACTGTTTCTAATCTAAAAATTCTTCAAAAAAAAATCTAAAATTTGAAACTAAACCGAAATATGAAGAATATTAATTTTTGAATTTGGCGGATTACATGGGCAGAGGGAGGGGGTTAGTAAGGGCTCCGCCCCCTCTAAAGTTTCAAAAATTTATAATTTTGTCTTTGTTTAGTTTTTAAATTTTTAAATTTTACTTTTATTTTTAAAAAATTTGTTATAATTTCATCCCTCTAAATGTTGAACTTTTTGTTTTTGTCCACCTAAAATTTCAAAAATTTATAATTTTTGTTTTTGTTTTGTTTTTAAAAATTTTATAATTTTATCTTTATTTTTTAAAAAAAAATTTATAATTTCATCTCTCTAAATATTAAATTTTTTATTTTTACCTCCTCAAACTTAAAATCTTGACTCCACTAGTTACTGATTATATATGTGAATTATAAAATTAAAGCATAGCCTTCATCAATAAGGAATTCATCCACTTGAAAAGGAACTTCATGTTGGAATTCCAAGTTAGTGGTCAGTGGCACTTGGAAAAAGAGTCCATAATTCCAAGTCAGTGGTCAAAACGATTGAAACAGAAGGGGAAAATGCAATAATCAATTAACACCAAAAGCCAAGCTCCCCAAGTAGAAACTACAAATCCAAATTGTTTTTACATCAAATTCTTTCCGAGGAAGGCTTTTACTAATTTGAAGCTTACTTTTCTTTCATTGAACTTTGAATATCCAAGAAGACTCAAAGGGAAACAAACAAGTACTAGTTCTCAAGTCAAATTTTATAATTTAAACTATTATATACATATATAAGATTGAGATAAATTTGAATTAAAATGAGTTATTCTCTTTTACAAGTAAAAAAATTAATATAAGAATGATTTTGCGTAATTAAATGAGATGAAATGTCACAGATCGTACTTCAGTACGAAATAAGATAAATTTTAAGTTTATAAATAAAGATTTACTTTCACTTAATTGGATTTAAATTGTGAATTTGTAATAAGTGATATCAGAATTTATTAATTTTTTAATTATATATAATTAAAAAAATTAATTTTTTGTCCATATTCCTTGCCAAGGAAGAGAGAGATGGTCCACGGCATTAATGTTACAGAACGTAGACTAAGTACATTGTTTTCAGCTTTTGAGAGTTTGAGACATGACTTTTTTACGTAGAATTAGAGTTTGAACAACATTATCCGAATTGTCGATCTTTCCGGTAGTTGGAGAGATAAGGCATTGTGAACATGATTGCACGAATGATGTGCTTTCCTGTTTCTATTTATATATAATATATATAATATATATATATATAATATATATTTCTATATAATA
>NC_030851.1:2813679-2817407 GCF_000208745.1 Theobroma cacao | reverse complement strand
TTCCCCCCCCCCCCCCCCCTTTTTCTTAAAACCTTCACTGATAACAAAAACATAAGGAGGTTTCCTAACGCCATCACAGATGAAACAAAACACTTTTCTCTTCTCTGTCAACAGTTTACGTGCACTTCACACAACTGTGTAAATATGATGCAGAGAAATGTTTATTCTATCTGTTCTGGACCTTGTGGTCCTCTCTTTGTCCTTGTTTCTATCTTTATATGTAATTTTAAGCTTGAAGATTGTGATAGAATCTAATCACAAACGAGTTCTTATAAGAGTTTGTCGTTACAAAACATTTATATATATATATATATATATTGAAATGATAATATTCAGATGCTAAGTCTAATTAACCTGAAAGAGAGTAAAAACCTGGTGAGGAAAAACCAAGACGCATCTCTGTTGACTACAAGTGATTGAGCCATAATTAGCTTATCGAATGGAAAAATAAATGTGGGCAATTCCTGGCACAGGTTAGCCCCAGCTAAAGGTGCACCAATCCACTAAAGAGAATAAAGAGTGACCTAGGAAATGGACCCAACACTGTTTCCCACCATCGGAGACCAAACATGGCACACTTGGGTGGATAATGCGTCCTATCAAATTTACCCCAAAATACTGATAATCCACCATCTTCCTCTGATAGTGCCTAATGCATGCGCACGTTAGCACACGCTATTTCTCTAGCTGATCGCATTGCTTTTCCACTGATAGCCGTGGCTTCATTTTTATGGAAAATGTTCTCTTAGATGCTGCGAATTTCAAGATTGAAGCGAAGGACATTGATGGGTGTGACTAAATCCTGATGGACCAAATTATCTTGATATATGCTTGATGATTGACACAAATTCTCTTTGGAGAAAAGAAATATCTGAAATGGTGTGGCTTGATATTGAAACTATGGTGCATAGCATAATGGGGTTCAAGGAAAATAAAGTATCCCACTATGGATGGATGGAGTAGGATTAGATTCACCATTTAAGATTCCTTGAGAGCCTGTCTAAAGTCCAAACCATTCTTTTTATGCCAATCGTATATGGAATTCCCCTTAGCATTAAAACTCACCCTTGAAAAATTCATCTTAATTTTTGCCTTCCTTTTCCCCTTTCAGTAAAATTTACCAATAATTTTTTTGTAATTTTATTTTCTTTTCAAATAGCATTCTATGACTTCTTTTTTCCCTATTAGCACTTTATGAATTTTTTTTATCTCTTTAAAGAAATTTTATCTATATTTTTTACAATTTTAATTTTTCTCAAATAACTGTAAGTTTTTTTTAATTAACATCCTATGTGGATAATTTTTGTTCTCAGAAAAAACTAGATTATTAATTTTACATAGTAAAATTATAAAAATATATTTAAATTTGAACAAATAGGCTAACTTTGAACCGATAGTATTTGGGTAATTTTATGAGATAAAATTATTAACCTAATTCTTTATAAGAATAGAAATTATTCAAAAAATATTATTGAAAAAAATCTACACGTGCTAATTAAAAAAATTATAAAATGTTGTGTACAAAAAATTAAAATAATAAAAAGTGTAAGTAGCATTTATACTTCCTTTTACGTTTTAAACAATCTTAATCTTCATTCTACACGTGTTTGAGTTGGACGTCTAGGCTTGAAAAATGAAAATCCATACAATTTTATTAATTCCCCCAAATTTAATCCAAGACCGAAAGAACTTGGAAGTTTTCAAATTGTTACACCTTTTTAATATAATGGCTGGCTGCTAACGTATACGTTAAATACAAGAATTTCCATAATTTCTAACATTCTCGAAGACTTCATTATTGAATTTGAAATTGGAAACCATATTTTTCTAAGATGGACATCGCTGCCACCTGTCACTTTACATCATCACATAAACAAATAAATAAATATGTTTTTCATTTAATGTTGCACTTTTTTACCTTTTTTTCCACATCTTGAGTTTGACAGGTTCATTACCTCACACCTTTTTTTTATTTTAAAATATTTAAAATAAAAAAAATCCTAGAAAATATTCAAGGGTTATATTTTTTATTGTAAAAATTTCACCAAATTATTATGTTGTACGATAATAGATTAATCTAAATATATACTCATAAATGATATAGAAGGAATAACTATTTTTTTGTGAATATTTATAATTATTTTTAAAATAAATAATTGTTATCATGATTATATGCGTTTTCACGAGTTGAAACTTAAGCCTAATCTTGTATAACCCTAAGCTTTGAAAATAGAGTTTAAGTAAGTTTATAAATCACGAACCTATATTTTTAATTCAAAAAATATACCGATAAGTGATGTTATAAATCTAAAATCTATCTCATTTCTTATTTATGTGAGATATGTGACACACGTAATCTTATTGAATGTAATAATTTAAAATGTAAAACCTAATTGTATAGTCTAATAATCTTGATATCTTAACACATTATTTTTCTTCTAAAAAATAATAAAAAACTTAAAATAATTATTTTCTTGTGATAAAACTTTCACTAAATTATGAGTTAGAAGCAAGATTATGTTATTTTACTTGATAGTTGAATAATCTGAGTAAATATTCATAAATAATATAAAAATAATAAATTTTTTGAATATTGATTATTCTTTTTTAAATAATCATTATTATCATGATTAATGTATTAGTTTAAAATGCATATTACTATGAATTTCAATGTCTTAGCATACTATTTTTCTTGTGAAGGAATGCAAACTTAAGATAACTTTTTTTAAACCAAGTACCATTAAAGCAAAACATCTCATGTTTGACATTTTTTTCCAATTTATTTGATGTTTTATAAAAAAAAAAAAGCAAAGTAGCAAACAAATTTGAGGTGAACCGATTTTCAAATTTGATGAGATAAGATAACTTGTCGTGATGAAAAAAAGAAATTTGTACGAAAATTAAGATTAAAGCTTTAATTTTAATATATTTTATATTAAAAATTTAAAAATCTTATTATAATGATGTTAAATACTTTTTTAATATGAAAGAAAAAAAATATTAAATATCTAATGAAGAATTTATTTACGGATATTTTAAAAAAGAAAGATTGAAAAAAAGAAAGATGGAAGGAATAGTAAGTAAAGTAAGTTTGAACATTTTCCACCAAAATGAATTGATGTAGAGAAAAAATTAAATCTTTCTAAAATTGACAATTTAAAAAATCCATTTCACTAAAAAAGGCTCTGAATTTCATGAATTGCTTTACCCAACAGTTAGTTAAACGAGCAAGTCACCCAAAACTCATCCACCGTCATGCTTAATGACGAAAATACCCTCATATTTCAACATTCTACGCATGCTATTGGCCCTTTTCTCCGAACTTCCTTGATCGAATCTGTAGACAAACAGAAACCGGTTTTGAGTTTTGACAGTGAAGCTAGCGAGGTTTGACTTTGTTATTTCGTATCCCGTTAACGTGGTTAAAATTCAAAATCAATATAATTATATTATATTATATTTTGTAATTATTAATTATTAATTATTATTATTTTTATTATTTTATTAAATTTTTATATTTTTTATAATTTATTTATTTTTTGTTATTTTATTATAATTAGTTTATTTTTTAGTGATTTATTTCAATTTTATATTATTCTTTTTAATTTGGTTATTATTTAGTAGTTTTTATATTTTTTGTAGGAATTAAAAGAAATTGGGCTTAATTTTGAAAAGTGAGATGTTGAAAGACTCGAAAGTCTACTTCCATATACTTTAGTGTTTTGGCC